>NC_134484.1:120124010-120269010 GCF_040206685.1 Ascaphus truei
AGAGTGAGGTCAGAGAGAGAGAGTGAGGTCAGAGAGAGAGAGAGAGTGAGGTCAGAGAGAGAGAGAGTGAGGTCAGAGAGAGAGAGAGTGAGGTCAGCGAGAGAGAGAGAGAGTAAGGTCAGAGAGAGAGAGAGAGTGAGGTCAGAGAGAGAGAGAGAGTGAGGTCACAGAGAGAGAGAGTGAGGTCAGAGAGAGAGAGTGAGGTCAGAGAGAGAGAGTGAGGTCAGAGAGAGAGAGTGAGGTCAGAGAGAGAGAGAGTGAGGTCAGAGAGAGAGAGAGTGAGGTCAGAGAGAGAGAGAGAGTGAGGTCAGAGAGAGAGAGAGAGAGTGAGGTCAGAGAGAGAGAGAGAGTGAGGTCAGAGAGAGAGAGAGTAAGGTCAGAGAGAGAGAGTGAGGTCAGAGAGAGAGAGAGTGAGGGTCAGAGAGAGAGAGAGTGAGGTCAGAGAGAGAGAGAGAGTGAAGGTCAGAGAGAGAGAGTGAGGTCAGAGAGAGAGAGAGTGAGGTCAGAGAGAGAGAGTGAGGTCAGAGAGAGAGAGTGAGGTCAGAGAGAGAGTGAGGTCAGAGAGAGAGAGAGAGAGAGTGAGGTCAGAGAGAGAGAGAGTGAGGTCAGAGAGAGAGAGTGAGGTCAGAGAGAGAGAGAGTGAGGTCAGAGAGAGAGAGAGTGAGGTCAGAGAGAAGAGAGTGAGGTCAGAGAGAGAGAGTGAAGGTCAGAGAGAGAGAGTGAGGTCGAGAGAGAGAGTGAGGTCAGAGAGAGAGAGTGAGGTCAGAGAGAGAGAGAGAGAGAGTGAGGTCAGAGAGAGAGAGAGAGTGAGGTCAGAGAGAGAGGAGAGAGAGAGAGTGGAGGTCAGGGAGAGAGAGAGAGTGAGGTCAGAGAGAGAGAGAGAGTGAGGTCAGAGAGAGAGTGAGGTCAGAGAGAGAGAGAGAGTGAGGTCAGAGAGAGAGAGTGAGGTCAGAGAGAGAGAGTGAGGTCAGAGAGAGAGAGTGAGGTCAGAGAGAGAGAGTGAGGTCAGAGAGAGAGAGTGAGGTCAGAGAGAGAGTGAGGTCAGAGAGAGAGTGAGGTCAGAGAGAGAGAGAGTGAGGTCAGAGAGAGAGGAGAGTGAGGTCAGAGAGAGAGAGTGAGATCAGAGAGAGAGAGAGAGAGGTCAGAGAGAGAGAGAGCGAGGTCAGAGAGAGAGAGAGTGAGGTCAGAGAGAGAGAGTGAGGTCAAGAGAGAGAGTGAGGTCAGAGAGAGAGTGAGGTCAGAGAGAGAGAGAGAGAGAGTGAGGTCAGAGAGAGAGAGTGAGGTCAGAGAGAGAGAGTGAGGTCAGAGAGAGAGAGAGAGTGAGGTCAGAGAGAGAGAGTGAGGTCAGAGAGAAGAGAGTGAGGTCAGAGAGAGAGAGTAAGGTCAGAGAGAGAGAGTGAGGTCAGAGAGAGAGTGAGGTCAGAGAGAGAGAGTGAGGTCAGAGAGAGAGAGAGAGAGTGAGGTCAGAGAGAGAGAGAGAGAGTGAGGTCAGAGAGAGAGAGAGGTCAGAGAGAGAGAGTGAGGTCAGGAGAGAGAGAGAGAGGTCAGAGAGAGAGAGAGAGTGAGGTCAGAGGAGAGAGAGTGAGGTCAGAGAGAGAGAGAGAGTGAGGTCAGAGAGAGAGAGAGTGAGGTCAGAGAGAGAGAGTGAGGTCAGAGAGAGAGAGTGAGGTCAGAGAGAGAGAGTGAGGTCAGAGAGAGAGAGTGAGGTCAGAGAGAGAGAGTGAGGTCAGAGAGAGAGAGAGTGAGGTCAGAGAGAGAGCGAGAGTGAGGTCAGAGAGAGAGAGTGAGGATCAGAGAGAGAGAGAGAGAGGTCAGAGAGAGAGAGAGCGAGGTCAGAGAGAGAGAGAGAGAGTGAGGTCAGAGAGAGAGAGTGAGGTCAGAGAGAGAGTGAGGTCAGAGAGAGAGTGAGGTCAGAGAGAGAGAGTGAGGTCAGAGAGAGAGAGTGAGGTCAGAGAGAGAGAGTGAGGTCAGAGAGAGAGAGAGTGAGGTCAGAGAGAGAGAGAGTGAGGTCAGAGAGAGAGAGAGTGAGGTCAGCGAGAGAGAGAGAGAGTAAGGTCAGAGAGAGAGAGAGAGTGAGGTCAGAGAGAGAGAGAGAGTGAGGTCACAGAGAGAGAGAGTGAGGTCAGAGAGAGAGAGTGAGGTCAGAGAGAGAGAGTGAGGTCAGAGAGAGAGAGTGAGGTCAGAGAGAGAGAGAGTGAGGTCAGAGAGAGAGAGAGTGAGGTCAGAGAGAGAGAGAGAGTGAGGGTCAGAGAGAGAGAGAGAGAGTGAGGTCAGAGAGAGAGAGAGAGTGAGGTCAGAGAGAGAGAGAGTAAGGTCAGAGAGAGAGAGTGAGGTCAGAGAGAGAGAGAGTGAGGTCAGAGAGAGAGAGAGTGAGGTCAGAGAGAGAGAGAGAGTAAGGTCAGAGAGAGAGAGTGAGGTCAGAGAGAGAGAGAGTGAGGTCAGAGAGAGAGAGTGAGGTCAGAGAGAGAGTGAGGTCAGAGAGAGAGTGAGGTCAGAGAGAGAGAGAGAGAGAGAGAGTGAGGTCAGAGAGAGAGTGAGGTCAGAGAGAGAGAGTGAGGTCAGAGAGAGAGAGAGTGAGGTCAGAGAGAGAGAGAGTGAGGTCAGAGAGAAAGAGAGTGAGGTCAGAGAGAGAGAGTAAGGTCAGAGAGAGAGAGTGAGGTCAGAGAGAGAGTGAGGTCAGAGAGAGAGAGTGAGGTCAGAGAGAGAGAGAGAGAGTGAGGTCAGAGAGAGAGAGAGAGAGTGAGGTCAGAGAGAGAGAGAGAGAGAGAGTGAGGTCAGGGAGAGAGAGAGAGTGAGGTCAGAGAGAGAGAGAGAGTGAGGTCAGAGAGAGAGAGTGAGGTCAGAGAGAGAGAGAGTGAGGTCAGAGAGAGAGAGTGAGGTCAGAGAGAGAGAGTGAGGTCAGAGAGAGAGAGTGAGGTCAGAGAGAGAGAGTGAGGTCAGAGAGAGAGAGGTGAGGTCAGAGAGAGAGAGTGAGGTCAGAGAGAGAGAGAGTGAGGTCAGAGAGAGAGCGAGAGTGAGGTCAGAGAGAGAGAGTGAGATCAGAGAGAGAGAGAGAGAGGTCAGAGAGAGAGAGAGCGAGGTCAGAGAGAGAGAGAGAGAGAGAGTGAGGTCAGAGAGAGAGAGTGAGGTCAGAGAGAGAGTGAGGTCAGAGAGAGAGTGAGGTCAGAGAGAGAGAGTGAGGTCAGAGAGAGAGAGTGAGGTCAGAGAGAGAGAGTGAGGTCAGAGAGAGAGAGAGTGAGGTCAGAGAGAGAGAGAGTGAGGTCAGAGAGAGAGAGAGTGAGGTCAGCGAGAGAGAGAGAGAGAGTAAGGTCAGAGAGAGAGGAGAGAGTGAGGTCAGAGAGAGAGAGAGAGTGAGGTCACAGAGAGAGAGAGTGAGGTCAGAGAGAGAGAGTGAGGTCAGAGAGAGAGAGTGAGGTCAGAGAGAGAGAGAGTGAGGTCAGAGAGAGAGAGAGTGAGGTCAGAGAGAGAGTGAGGTCAGAGAGAGAGTGAGGTCAGAGAGAGAGTGAGGTCAGAGAGAGAGTGAGGTCAGAGAGAGAGTGAGGTCAGAGAGAGAGAGAGAGAGAGAGAGGTCAGAGAGAGAGAGAGAGAGAGAGAGTGAGGTCAGAGAGAGAGAGAGTGAGGTCAGAGAGAGAGAGAGTGAGGTCAGAGAGAGAGAGAGAGTGAGGTCAGAGAGAGAGAGAGAGTGAGGTCAGAGAGAGAGAGAGAGTGAGGTCAGAGAGAGAGAGAGAGAGAGGTCAGAGAGAGAGAGAGAGTGAGGTCAGAGAGAGAGAGAGAGAGTGAGGTCAGAGAGAGAGAGAGAGAGATAGTGAGGTCAGAGAGAGAGAGAGTGAGGTCAGAGAGAGAGAGAGATAGTGAGGTCAGAGAGAGAGTGAGGTCAGAGAGAGAGAGAGAGAGAGTGAGGTCAGAGAGAGAGAGAGAGTGAGGTCAGAGAGAGAGTGAGGTCAGAGAGAGAGTGAGGTCAGAGAGAGAGTGAGGTCAGAGAGAGAGAGAGAGAGAGAGAGGTCAGAGAGAGAGAGAGAGAGAGAGAGAGAGAGTGAGGTCAGAGAGAGAGAGAGTGAGGTCAGAGAGAGAGAGAGTGAGGTCAGAGAGAGAGAGAGAGTGAGGTCAGAGAGAGAGAGAGAGTGAAGTCAGAGAGAGAGAGAGAGTGAGGGTCAGAGAGAGAGAGAGAGAGATAGTGAGGTCAGAGAGAGAGAGAGAGTGAGGTCAGAGAGAGAGAGAGATAGTGAGGTCAGAGAGAGAGTGAGGTCAGAGAGAGAGAGAGAGAGAGTGAGGTCAGAGAGAGAGAGAGAGTGAGGTCAGAGAGAGAGAGGGAGGTCAGAGAGAGAGAGAGGGAGGTCAGAGAGAGAGAGTGTGAGGTCAGAGAGAGAGAGTATGAGGTCAGAGAGAGAGAGAGTGTGAGGTCAGAGAGAGAGAGTGTGAGGTCAGAGAGAGAGAGAGAGAGAGAGAGAGGTCTGAGAGAGAGAGAGAGTGAGGAGAGAGAGAGTGAGGTCAGAGAGAGAGTGAGAGAGAGAGAGTGAGGTCAGAGAGAGAGAGAGAGAGTGAGGTCAGAGAGAGAGAGAGAGTGAGGTCAGAGAGAGAGAGAGTGAGGTCAGAGAGAGAGAGAGTAAGGTCAGAGAGAGAGTGAGGTCAGAGAGAGAGAGTGAGGTCAGAGAGAGAGAGAGAGAGTGAGGTCAGAGAGAGAGAGAGAGAGTGAGGTCAGAGAGAGAGAGAGAGAGAGAGAGTGAGGTCAGAGAGAGAGAGAGAGAGTGAGGTCAGAGAGAGAGAGAGAGTGAGGTCAGAGAGAGAGAGAGTGAGGTCAGAGAGAGAGAGAGTGAGGTCAGAGAGAGAGTGAGGTCAGAGAGAGAGAGAGAGTGAGGTCAGAGAGAGAGAGAGAGAGAGAGTGAGGTCAGAGAGAGAGAGTGAGGTCAGAGAGAGAGAGTGAGGTCAGAGAGAGAGTGAGGTCAGAGAGAGAGAGTGAGGTCAGAGAGAGAGAGTGAGGTCAGAGAGAGAAAGTGAGGTCAGAGAGAGAGAGTGAGGTCAGAGAGAGAGAGTGAGGTCAGAGAGAGAGAGAGAGTGAGGTCAGAGAGAGAGAGAGAGTGAGGTCAGAGAGAGAGAGTGAGATCAGAGAGAGAGAGAGAGAGGTCAGAGAGAGAGAGAGAGAGTGAGGTCAGAGAGAGAGAGAGAGAGTGAGATCAGAGAGAGAGAGAGTGAGGTCAGAGAGAGAGAGAGTGAGGTCAGAGAGAGAGAGAGTGAGGTCAGCGAGAGAGAGAGAGAGTAAGGTCAGAGAGAGAGAGAGTGAGGTCAGAGAGAGAGAGAGTGATGGTCAGAGAGAGAGAGAGTGAGGTCAGAGAGAGAGAGTGAGGTCAGAGAGAGAGAGTGAGGTCAGAGAGAGAGAGTGAGGTCAGAGAGAGAGTGAGGTCAGAGAGAGAGTGAGGTCAGAGAGAGAGTGAGGTCAGAGAGAGAGTGAAGTCAGAGAGAGAGTGAGGTCAGAGAGAGAGTGAGGTCAGAGTGAGTGAGAGAGAGAGAGAGAGAGAGAGAGAGAGAGTGAGGTCAGAGAGAGAGAGAGTGAGGTCAGAGAGAGAGAGAGTGAGGTCAGAGAGAGAGAGAGAGTGAGGTCAGAGAGAGAGAGAGAGATAGTGAGGTCAGAGAGAGAGAGAGAGTGAGGTCAGAGAGAGAGAGAGTGATGTCAGAGAGAGAGTGAGGTCAGAGAGAGAGAGAGAGAGAGTGAGGTCAGAGAGAGAGAGAGAGAGAGTGTGAGGTCAGAGAGAGAGAGTGAGGTCAGAGAGAGAGAGAGGGAGGTCAGAGAGAGAGTGTGAGGTCAGAGAGAGAGAGTGTGAGGTCAGAGAGAGAGAGTGTGAGGTCAGAGAGAGAGAGAGAGAGGTCTGAGAGAGAGAGAGAGAGAGAGTGAGGAGAGAGAGAGATAGTGAGAGAGAGAGAGAGTGAGGTCAGAGAGAGAGAGAGAGTGTGAGGTCAGAGAGAGAGAGAGTGAGGTCAGCGAGAGAGAGAGAGTGAGGGTCAGAGAGAGAGAGTGAGGTCAGAGAGAGAGAGTGAGGTCAGAGAGAGAGAGTGAGGTCAGAGAGAGAGAGGGAGGTCAGAGAGAGAGAGAGGGAGGTCAGAGAGAGTGTGAGGTCAGAGAGAGAGAGTGTGAGGTCAGAGAGAGAGAGAGAGAGTTCTGAGAGAGAGAGAGAGAGAGAGAGAGAGAGAGAGAGAGAGAGTGAGATCAGAGAGAGAGAGAGAGAGTGAGGAGAGAGAGAGAGTGAGGTCAGAGAGAGAGAGTGCGGTCAGAGAGAGAGGTCAGAGAGAGAGAGAGAGTGAGGTCAGAGAGAGAGTGTGTGAGAGAGAGTGAGAGTGTCTGAGAGAGACACCAACTGCGCACTGCAACTGTTAGGTATGTATATACACCTTTGTTTTTACTTTGGGCGCCGCGTAAAAATCCTGATCGCCTTGGGGAGCCTTGAAAAAATTCTGATTGCCTTGGGGAGCCTTGAACCGAAAAAGTTTGGGAACCACTGTTCTAAGTCATAAACTGTCAATCCAGTAGCTGATTTAAAGACATGGGGTGGGTTTTTTTTGTGTTTCAATGCAGAAGGTCTGGGCATTAAGGTTGGTATGTTTGAATAGAAAATCAGAATTCAACAGAGGTGTGTCTGGGATCAGATACGTGAATTTTCATCTTTCTGCGCCCAGTAACTTCACTGGGAAGAATTTATGACAGACGGCAATGTATAGGGAATTCTGTCTATCTATCTATCTATCTATCTATCTATCTATCTATCTATCTATCTATCTATCTATCTATCTATCTATCTATCTATCTATCTATCTATCTATCTATCTATCTATAGAGAGAGATGTGTATGTATATATGTATGATATATATATATATTTATATATATATCATACATATATACATACACATCTCTCTCTCTATATATATATACATACACATCTCTCTCTATATATAAAGATAGATAGATAGATAGATAGATAGATAGATAGATAGATAGATAGATAGATAGATAGATAGATAGATAGATAGATAGATAGATAGATAGATAGATTTTATATATATGTTTTATATATATGTTTTATATATAGCATACATTACCAGCAAAGGTAAGGAGACAACAGCACTCCAAAGGTATAAGCAGCTATAAACTGTATTAAAGAAACTTGCACATATATCCATATATATATATATGTGCAAGTTTCTTTAATACAGTTTATAGCTGCTTATACCTTCTGAGTGCTGTTGTCTCCTTACCTTTGCTGGTAATGTATGCTTTATTATTTTTTATGACATAAGCACCAGGTCATTATATCACTACAGGAGTGCCAGATATTCATGATTTATGTGTATATATATATATAGATATATATACAGATATATATCTATATATATAGATAGATGGAGATATGGTACCCATGGGAAATGAAGAGGCAGCACACAGAGGTAGTGATCAAACGAAGTTGTATTGGTTGAAATGACACACAATACCAACATGTTGGTCCCACAGATGGGCCTTCTTCAGGGTAGCACCATCCTGAAGAAGGTCCCTCTGTGGGACCGAAACATTGGTTTTGTGTGTCATTTCAAACAATACAACTTCATTTGATCACTACCTCTGTGTGCTGCCTCTTGATTTCCCACAGGTATCATATATCTCTGCACTATCTTGTATGGGACGTGCACCAGCTCTTGAAACTTGCTACCGGAGTGCAAACTGCCTCATTATTGACTCTATATATAGAGTCAATAATATTTATATGTATAAAATATTTTTGCATATTTCATGGATGGTGGAAGCGTATATATATGATTTCAATCGAGTAAGTGGGTTCATATTAACTCCTCGAAATTACCTTGTGCAGAAAAAAGGTGAGTTGGCTAGAGTAGCTGTGTATATTAACCCTGGTTGCGTATCTAAGTCACGTGCTCACCAGTGTGGTGTTCGTGACAGATGGTATATTGGGATAGAGTGAGGGGAGATATTGTTCATTTGAGGGACCTTTGCAGAAGGTGAAAAGTGAGCCAGCTTGCGAGCTGTGTATTAACCTTGTCCCATATGCAGGTCACATTCTCACAGTTGTGTCGTATGTGACACTTGGTTTGCTCATTCATATCAAGGGAAAATAATTTGCCATTTCATGTTCGTACATGCATAGCAGAATTCCATTGTATTGTTTTTATAGTAGATGGTTCAAATAGTTCACACTTAAGGCAATAAGCTTTCCTAAATAGTCATTTTTTGGCTGCAGATTTTTCATTCTTTCAAAAGAGAAATTATGGCATTATCTTCTTCAAATCAAGTAGTTTATGTAGCTGTCTTGTTCTTTTGTATAGAGGGTCCTCTGATCCTTTAGTACATTGTATATCATTTATTGGTATAGCGCCATCTAAGTACATAGCACTTCCCAGCAGTAATATACAACATGACAAAATCATATGAGACATAATGGGAATAAGCACTACTTACAGAAAAGTAAACATTGGGAAAAGAAATCCCTTCCCCCGAAGAAGCTTACAATCGAATTAATTAGCTACGTATCTTATAAACGGGCAATGGATGGAAGGGAAGTAAACATAATTAGGTCCCTTTATAAAGCATTAGGAAGACCACATCTTGAATATGGAGTACATTTTTAGGCACCACTCCTTAGAAAATACATTATGGAACTAGAGAGAGTGCAGAGAAGAGCCACCAAATGAATAAAAAGGGATATATAATCTGATTTATGAGGAGAGGCTAAATTAGATTTATTTACAATAGAAAAGAGGCGTCTATGAGGGGATATGATAACTATATACAAATATATTCGGGGATAGTACAAGGAGCTTTCAAAAGAATTATTAATCCAAAGGATAGTACAAAGGACACAGGTCACCCCTTAAGGTTGGAGGAAAGGAGATTTCACCAGTAACAAAGGAAAGGCATCTTTACAGTAAGGGCAGTTAAAATGTGGAATTCATTACCCACGGAGACTGTGACGGCAGATACAGTAGGTATGTTCAAAAAAGGTTGGACATATTTTTAGAAAGAAAAGATATATAGGGATATACCTAATAAGTAACCATGGAAGGATGTTGATCCAGAGAGTAATCTGAATGCCAATTCTGGGAGTGATGATGGAATTTATTTTTGCCTTTATGAGATTTTATTGGATGATATGACAATGGGGTTTTTTGTTTGCCTTCCTCTGGATCAATAAACTGTAATACGGATATAGCATAAAGTAGCTGTCGTTCAAATTTAGCATAGGTTGAACTTGATGGGGGTATGTCTTTTTTCAACCTCATCCAATATGTAACCATGTAACTATATCTTATTTACCAAACGTCAATGGACATGTCTTTTTCTTCACTTCAATGAGCAGTCCCAGAGGTTTTTAGTTTTTGGAACTTATCAATGTGCAGGAGTTTGCTCCCAATAAATATTCAGTTCTCCCTAAAGTACACTGATCATTTACATTTATTTGCATCTATTGTGAATTGCTATTTTGTTCGGGTCTATTTACAGTAATTCTGTTATCTGGAATTAATATTTTTTTCTTTTATCTCTTTAAATTAATCGGCCTAATCAAACAACAAAAGGGAAAAAACCTGAATCACCAAATGACCTAAGTCCAACAGTTTAGAAATACATAAGTTATATCCCAAAAGAGATCAGGTAAAGATTTAAAACACTCCAAAATGATTTGGTTACTATGGAGACACACAAAAGGAGACACTGTGTGCTCATTTTGCCTGTCATTACCCAGAATCCCTGGATGCAGTGAAAGATATGTACTGTATGCTAAGAGATAATGGCGATAGGCAGGGTTCCAGAATTGTCTAAGACGTGAATATTTTTATTTGCTGTTACTATGGAAATATTAAACGGTTTCAAAATTATTTAACAAATCGTATACTAGTTAGGTTTGTTTCAAAATCAACCACAACATTTAACCTACTGAACATGCAATTGTAATCAGTTGACTTTGGCCCTAGAAAGGACTAGCTACAATGTCACAGTCCATTAACATCTTTACTCACTCTGTGATGCCCTTGTATTCTCTTTTTTTCTGCCTTACCTATCTTGCATACCGTTTATGATTGACATATATTAATAGTGTTACTTTAATACAGAGACGTTTTGAACATGAGCCGCTTAGTGTCAATGCATTAAGCTACATTTCCTTACAATTTTATTGCTTTACCGTCTCATGAGACTGATTCGGCAGGTATTCAAACGGAGATAATAAGATATACTTATTCTGCACTTCTGCGTACCTTTTTCTCCTTTCCTTTGCATTAATAAGACCAGTTAAATGTAAGGGTGCGTACATCTCTCTGTACAACAGATCTGTATAAAATAAAAGAACCCTGATTAACAAGATTGCTTTATTTAACACACAGTAAAAAAAGAAAAATATGCGTCAAAACACACAGCAGGAGTCTAAGATTTAGCCCCCAGAATTATGCTTCAAACATAAAATGAGTCATCCTTCTTTTATTAAACCAAACAATGAGTCTGAGCATGACCTTGCGTAAATAATTACCTACTGTATGCCTCAAAGGACCAACTGGTAAGAGGGATTAGTGATATAATAAGATTTTCACATTTCTCCTTTTGAATGCTAATAGTCTACCACAGTATACTACATGTAAAATTATACGACAGAATTTCACCCTCATAAACTCTACTGATTCCAGTCCAGAGTTTTGCCCTTACGTGGCTGTTGCGGCCATCTTGGTTTCTGGTAGATGGTAGTTGACTGCACCTGTTCCAGGGCTTAAATAGCAGTCCGTGGCTCCCAGCCCCAGCACGAGCATGGTATGATTTCCCTTGTGTTCTGATTCCTGAGCCTGCCCTGTTCTTGAGTCTGCCCTGTTCTTTTGGATTCCCTGTTGCCGACCTCAGCCTGTGACCCTGACCACCGCTCCTGTGCCGCCTGCCTTGGCCCCAGCCTGTATCGCCACCTGCATTGAACTCTGCTTGGATCACGACTATGACTACTCTAACAGGACTCTGTCCCCTGGCTCTGATTGGTGATCATATACCCCTACCTCACCCCTGCAGGTCCATTTTCTATTGGAAATGAGCACCATTATACAGATGCAGTGGCCAGGATACGACCATTTCTCAATTTTTTTTCCGAGATTTCTCGAGATCCTCGCTAGATTTGCTGCAACAGACTAATGGCCCATATGACTAATACAGCAGGGGTCCCTGCTGTGTGAATCCTACTGGGGTCCACCTGTCTGTAAGAGACGCACTGTAAGAGAGAGGCTGAATCAGTCACTCTAGCTGCGCGCCTCTAACAGGCAATAGCGGGGTTTGATTTAATTTTAATACTACAGTATTGTAGCAGGGGGTCTCCGGAGCTGAACCGCATTGATTTCATGTCCGGGGACCTCCTACTTTCCAAGTTACAGGCCCCATTATGGGGTGCCGGTATCCTCGCCACGTCATTTGACACCGGTGACGTCACGTCACATGACCGCGGGGCGTCATCTGATGCCGCATTGCCATGGAGACGCATCACAGTGTCTGAATTCCGGCAAGTTTTTTTGTTGCATTTATGTTGGATTGGATTAATTGATTGTTGGTATTTTATTTCTGTTTACTTCCTGATTTGTTTTTATTTTCTGATTCTTTGGATAGCATTGGATCTTGTTTGTAATTGTTTCTTTTAGTTTGACTGGCATAGTGTTAAATGATGCCCATATTATGGCCATCATGTACCCACTGTGCCATTAAATTGTTTTATTGGCATGTGTTATCTATTTAATTGGCTATGTGCTGTATTTTATTTTGCTATGTGGTGTGTTTTATTTTGCTATGTGCTGTGTTTGATTTTTATATGTGCTGTGTTTGGTTTGGCTATGTAATGTTTTTATTTGGGCCTGTTTATTTAATCCTTCCCCATTTCTTGCTATAGTGGTAAATGATGTCCATATTATATGAGGATGATGTACCCACTGTACCAATGAATGGGTGAAGGGGGTGGAGGGGTAGTTGCCTGGGGAGGGTGGTTAGGCCTCCTGGGTGGGTAGTGGCACAGGGTGGGTTAACCCCTTAATTACTATAGCGGTTTGTAACCGCTAAGTTAATTATGGGGCTAGGGGACATTAGAATGTATTTTGCTATGTATTATTTCTGGCAACGGAGGACATGGAGAAGCAGTAAGCTGACGAGGACGCACTTCCCATTGCCAGGGGTAAGTAGAACTGTTTTATTTACTTTACTTATGCTGGCTAATGTTGTGTTTAATAATGGACAATAATCTATTATCCATATCTGGATAATAGTTATTTTGCCCATTACTGTACTGTATGTGTTTGGTGGGGGCGGGGTTGGGGGAGGGTATTGATTTAAATGTAGGCCATGTTTTATTTTTTTATACAGGAATGGTACCGCAGGCCAGCAGGGACCCATTGAAACCACCTGAAGACTCCCGAATGCCCATGGGTACCACCTGAGGACTCCCGGATGCCCGCGGGTACCACCTGAGGACCCACGGGGGACACCTGCCGGGATGAACTGGGGGCCCCACAGCTGTGGGTGCCCCATGGACCCGCAGGGACCACCCGAGGGCCTCCAGACCCCTGTGGGAACCACCCGAGGGCCCCCAGACACCTGTGGGGATCACCCGGGACCCCAAGACACCTGCGGGGACCACCCGTGGACCCCATTGGGGCCTGCAGGTACCACTTGGAGGCCCACGGAGCCTAGTGGGGACAACCCGGAGACCCCGAGACACCCGTGCACTGTGGGGCCTGCGGACACCTGTCGGGACTACCGGGGACCCCGTCGGCCTGGGGTATTAAGCGTGTGTAAAATAATAAATCATGTTTTTATGTGGGGGGTCACAGGGTGTGTAGTGTATTAGATATTGCAATGTTTATTAGGGACCAAGGAGGTGGGTATTCGGGCTGTTGTGTGTATTGTTTTTATTGTGGATAGCGGGGGTGGGTGAAGTGGATATTAGCCTCAAGGATCGGTGTTTAGGCCTTGCAGGTGGGTAGCGGGAGGGGTTAACCCCTTCATCATGTTAGCGGTGTTAACCGCTACGGTAATGAAGGGGTTAAGTCTCTGAGGTTGAAATCAAAGCGGTTCAGTTCAGGAGACCCCCTGCTCCCACACACTATTATTAACAATTACATTAAAGCAGCTTCATTACAATAGCGGATAGTCGCTATTGTAATGAATTTTAACATTGTTTACATTTAAATTGTATTCCTAGTGTAGATGTGCAGGGGGTCTCTGGAGCAGAACCGCATTGGTTTGAGGTCCGGGGACCCCATGCTTCCCGAGATACAGGCCAAGTTATGGGGTGCCGGTATCCCTCTGCTTTGTTTACATCCCACGGTCATGTGATCAGGACATCTCCGCTGCGTTGCTCCGAAGCACTCCCTGACCGCGCGCAGCAAATCTTTGCAGCCGTAGCCGCCCCCTTCTCCACTTCCGCATTGGAGGGAAAGGGGGACCTGACTACAGTTAATTCTACCCTCCAGATCTTTGAGTCTAAAACACTCTTTCTGTTTCCAAATGATAAAATTCTTACTATTCAGACCAGGAGCAAAGTCGGGATTATCAAGTAATGGGGCCATTAATGAGTGTTTAGTGGTTAGAGAACAACTACATTTTGAGCCTTCCCAGATTGCAAGGGAGGTTGTCATAGTTGTCATTAAAAAGATCTGGTGAGAAGCCCTGATGTATCACCCTCGCTGACGTTCTCTCATACAGTGCCGTGATTGCCCTTAAAATTCTACCCCCGAAACCGAATGCTCCAAACGTGGCCCTCAAGTAAGGCCAATCAATTCTATCAGAGGCTTTTTCAGCGTATAAATTTAGCACCAGTACAAAAAATGTCCTCCTTGACCAACTCAGTGCCTTCTCAGCCTGGGAAGTTAGGAGCATATTTAATTCTATTCTGATATCTGTTAGCTCTTTTAAAGTATCTGCTTGTCAATTATGTTTATGGAGGGAAGAGAGCTCACCCAATTTGTTTGTAGCTTACTTATTTCAGTTTCTCCTTTTTTCGTACAGCGGCTAGATTGATTAGTGTGACCCTGAGGGTGGCCTTATGGACCTCCCATGGGGTAGTTTGGGAGGTAACACTATCTCTATTAATTTGAAAGAAAAGATAAATTTCTTTATCAAGTGTCTGAATGACTTCTGGGATCTTTATCATTGACTCGTTTTGTTTCTAATTCGCTCCCAGTCGGACTAGGTTAAGAGCACTGCAACTCTATCGGTGCGTGATCTGACCATGAAATATCATGGATTCCTGTGTAGGAAATCTTTGGGACCAGTCTATTATATACAAAGAAGTAATCTATTCTGCTATAACTATCATGGGGATTAGAGAAGAGCGTATAACCTTTTTTACCGGGATGGAGTTCTCTCCAGATATTTGTCAGCTGACTATTTTTTAAACCTCTCCAGAGTGTGGCCGTTTCCTCTTTTCTATTTCTTATAGATTGAGAGGACCTGTCCACCTCCGGCTTGAGGACCTTGTTAAAATCTCCTGCAAGTATTGTGTATCCTTTAGCTAATTTGTTTAGAATAGTGAAGAAAGATGTGAAGAAATTAGGATCATGTTCGCACGGAGTGAATACATTTGCAATAGGTATTGGCCCTGTATGGTGCAAACTAAGATTAAAAACATTCCTTCCTTATCTCTCTTAACTTGTGCTACCTTGAAGCGCAGACTATTGTGGAACAGAACTGCAACCCCTCTTTTCTTAACTGATGCCAAAGACACATAGCACTGACGGAACTTTTTATCAAAGTATTTAGGGAAACATTTCTTACTGAAGTGTGCTTCTTGTAATAATATGATCACAGATTATAAGAGGAAAAACACTGATAACGCAAGCTTTCTCTTATTTGGACTGTTAAAACCCTTTACGTTGTGAGAAATAATACTTATAGACATTGCAAAATTGAAGGTCTTTCTCTTACCCAAACTGTACACCAAATCAGACCTCGCAGAGACTCCGGGTACCAGATGTTGCCTCCTTTTCTTCTGGGACCTTCCGACCTTCTGGGTGGATGGGAGGGTGGGGGGGGGGGGGTCAAACAAAAGGATAGACAAAGGAGAAGCACACAGAAAACACAAAGTATTGACCGAGTCATCTGTAGTCAATATAGACTCTGGCCCTCTTGCCCTTGGAAACCCAAACTTCTCTGGACTCAGAAGAACATTCGTCCAGAAAGTTGAGTGCCAAGGGCACCCAAGATCCCAAGGGTCTTTACTGGTAACCTGGGAAAGATCCAGATTACCCCGGAACTGGAACATACAAACAACTGGGGAAGCAGTATTCCTCTTTCGACCCCAGTATAATACTTGACAAAATCATGTTTAAACAAAACAGCACTTTTAACACTACTGAACTTCTTTGACCACCTGAGCACATCCAACTTCTGCTCTCTAACTGAGAACCCCATTGCTCTTGTAAACCTACTCCTACCTATATGTGTGTGGTTGGGTGGAGTCTTAACTAATTTCCCTCAAGGGGGTCCTGGTCACCCTTATTTTCTCTTATTTGTGCTTTAATATCGTTACATGCCAAACAGTTATCTTTATTATTATTAATAATAACTTAAATTAGACATTAAGATGAGACTTTTTACTCTCCTATCTTACAGTACTTGCTACCCTTCCTTGAATCTGAGTTGAACTGGTTTAAAACCAAACCTTACCCCCTAACCTTGACCCTACCCCATTGACCTTAACTCTAAGTACTGCACCGACACACTTTATTCGAGCAAATACCCAGTATGTACCTGGCAGATACCTGGAATGCGCCGCTCCTCCCCTCTGACAAGCCCCGTTGCGTTTGCCTTCCCAGCCTGGGTTCATGCCTGGCTGACGGGCGGCTGATCTGTTAAATGATAATGATTAGGATTTAATAGGCTGCAATGCTTCGCGTGTCTACCAGATGGCATAAATTCATGAATTGTAATGCAGTATATATATATATACTGTGCAGTATTGCAGCCAGCGGGAATAAAATGCTTCAATCCCTGCCTGGAAAATACCTCAATGCGCTCGGGCAGAAAACAGTCACAAACCTCAATACACCCGGGTATACCCGAATTCGTGGGACTAGCCGAGCTCGAATAAAGTGTGTCGCCAGTGTATACTACAAAAAAAGAAGAAAATGCTTGCAACAATAGCACGAACCCTTCAAAATTACAGCACCATAGCACCTTACACATTATTCTCTGATATCCTGAACTCACTTCTTATATTTAGAACCCATTTTTATCGCTTAAGGCCCAAAACTGTACTGAACCTGCCTCTGTGTCTCTGGCTCTGATCTTTCCCTTCCTTTCCTAACTACCCTCCTATTTCCCTCCCTCCTGCTCCCCTATAACCCTTTCCCCTTCCATTCTCCCTCTTTCCTACGCCAGATAATAGCACCCCATGTACACACAATCCAACTCCTGGTGCCACTAGGCCATCCCCTGCTTCCACCGACCAAAATTCTATCCATTGAAAGTTCTTGTGTCCATACCCTAGAACCCCCCTCACCTCCCCTCTCTTCCAGCTGCTCCATCATCTTCCTCCTCTCTCCGTTAGCTATGGTGATCAGGCCTCTCCATCGCCGATTCCTCTGCCTGGAAGCCCCCCCCTGCTGCGGCGGTCCCCCAGCCCCCCAGTAACGGAGTGCGCGAATTGGCACCGGGAATAAGAAGACCACCTGTTAAAGCCATCCAGTACAAGAGGGAGGCCCACAGGGTCACACGTAGGTCGTGCACCTGCGACGGGGGAAGATCTCTTCTGAAAGGACCTGTCCACTTACCCCTCGCAGTGCCAAGGTGGCCCATATCTTCCCGTAATCTCCACCTCCTTCTTCTTCGACCAGGACCTCCACGCCGTCATCGGGTGCTCAGCCGTCTCGTCTCGCATGGGGAGATGTGCAGGAATCTTCACCGTGATGGCTCCGTTCCCTCTAATGGCCGCTCCTGCCTTTTCTCCTCTCTCCTGGATCTCTGCTGCAGTGGTCTATGAAGATCAGCTCCTCCTCAGCCAGGAAGGTCCGGCACCTGAGGTGAGTATATTCCTATGGGGCTGTCTGTAAGTTTGGTGTGAGGCCCATTTAAGCAATCGGATGGTTGGAGTGAGAATGTAACTATGTAGCTTTAAATCCTTAATTGCTTCCAATGAAGCCAATTAATCTCCTGCCATTTCTCTCCTGCCAAGTGTAGAATACCTCACTTACCTCCAGGATGGCTCGGGTGAGGACCTTTCTCTACAGGGTGAGTGAAATCAGCTTTTATTCATAGGGTTTTCAAGAAATCTTTACCTTCTTCCAGGGCTTTACCATAAAAGGCCTTTCCACCTTTAATCACCAGGAGCCAAAAGGGAAAAGTCCATCGATACCAGACTCCATTTTCTCTCAAGATCTTGGTTAGTCGTTGCTTCCTACGTCTTCCTAATGTTATTGGGAAAAGTCTTGGAAAATCTGCATGCTTAACCCTTCGAAAAGACAAGAGGTGTATTCCTGGTGACCTGGACCAATGCTTCCCGTGTTTTGAAGTAATGGAAGCACAATATTATATCTCTAGGGGGTTCCTCCGGTTGAGGCCTAGATCTAAGGGCCCTATTACATCTGTCCATTTGCAGCTCAGCCTCGGTTTTGTCCGGGAGAACAGTGGACAGCCATTTTGAAATATGCTCTTCTATCTCTCTAATGGCTTCTGGAAACCTGGATTCTGATGGTCTTGAGCCTATCTCTGTTTTCAGAGTCGTCCGGCCTGTCGACGATCTCTGCAATCTGGGTTTAAAGATAAGCTGTTGTTTTTTCAATTTTACGCACGGCTTTAATTGTAATGTCCAATTTTTTTCTCCAGGTTGTCAGTTCTGTCCCCAGTGAGGTTAATGTCTCTACGTAGCTCTTTAATTTCGGCTTCAAAGAAAGATGTTAAATAGTTAAAAATCTTTGTAATATTGTTTTTATCACTAATTACCTCTTTAAACTAGCACTCCTCTCTCTCCTTGACTCCCGCTCTGTCGGAGCCATAGTTAGAGGCTGTAGCTGCATTTCTGTCTGCCCACGACATTTCTGTGCTTTGAAAATATGCCTTTAAATCCAGGGAATTCTTCATCTTTTGTGCCCTTGTAGTCATCCTAGGGTAGTCAGTGATCAGTGATTGTGCTTATGTAGCGATTTCATAACGATTTACAGTAGTGCCATTTTGAGGCTTTATTCTGCTGGGTGAAAGTGGAGCTGTTTAATTAGGCCGCCATTCCTGCAGCCGTTGCACATATGCCTCTAACACATTCAATTTTAATCCAAAAAATGCCCAAAAAATTATTGATTGGCTCGGTGGCAAACCCATGCCCTGTGGGCATGAGCTGCCACTACGCAAGGCAATAAGCAACCTGCCAATCACCAAAACAAGCCTCAAATTAAAAACACATTCAATTTTAATCCAAAAAACAATTGTTTGGCATGGTGGCACACCCATGCCCTGTGGGCATGAGCTGCCACTATGCCAGGCAATGGGCAACCTGCAAAAAAATAAATACTGTACATGCATCAAATAAAAAACACATTGCATTGCAATAAAACAAAAAGAAGCCAATAAACCAATTGATTGGCACAGTACCACAGTACCCTGTGGGCATGGTATGTCACCCTGTCAATCAATTGGCAACCTGCAAAAAATAAATACATGCATCAAATAAAAAAGACATTACTGTACATTTGAATTAATAAAAATGCCAATACAGTACCAACCTAAAAATAAAGGCTGCGAATAAAAAATCAAGCACCAAACAAAATAAATTTACATTGGAATACAAAAGTTAAAGTATGCCAATGCAAATGCCAACCTAAAAAAAATAAAACATTAAATAAAATACAAGCCATGTTTTTCTTACTGTTTGATGTCTTCATCCACCGAATCCGACTCCAACACCACCAACAGCAGCAGCAACTCCTGGTCCACGACGCAATGCTCTTCAACAACCACCATGCACAGGTAAAAAAATGTAATTATTTCCTTCTTTCTTTTTTTCTTTCTTTTCTTCATCTGTAATTTGTAATCCATGTTGGGTTCTTCTTTGGCTTCATATGTACTTCATCTGTCAATCCAATTGGGAGGAGATGTTACAATGGGTTCAGCTCTGAAGACCTTCTGCTTCAATGCTATGATAAAAAAAAATAACAAAAAAAAATCGCCAACTTGGATTGCCGCTTTAATGTACACACAGGTTCCTTTGTAATGCTGCAGTCTACAATGCTCTGTGGAAACAATCTGCAACTACTGTTTGTTCCTTCCCAGAGACCTAATCATGATGCCTGAAAAACAGGGAGCTGGCACTTGTCTAAAAAGATAAACATTCACTTGTTTCACTTGCTCTTACTATGTAGGAAGACTCTACCCTTTGTGCCATTGTCACGAAACTTCGTGACAATGGCACTCCCCATCCCTGGTACCAAAAACTACATGTCACTGTTAAACTGAGTCTTTAGAAAATCTCCATCAGCCGGGATAGCATGTTGGTCCCCTGGCCACAACAGAACACTGCCCTGTTTATGACAAATATACACCCCCCAAAAAAACACTGGGTGGTGTGCCACATCTTGACTAGAGTAAGCCCAGTTGCATGCAGCCCCAAAAAACCTCCAATAAACCACCTGGCAATGATTTGGAGAAATAAAGCTTTTATTTAATTGATAACAACACACAAGCTGCAAAAAGAATTTAAATTTCCCTGTGAGTAGGCAGTCCGGAAATGTTGCTGTCTCACTAGCCCACAAGACCAGGATACCACATATACAAATGTCAATGATCATGGTCTTGAACAAAAGAAGACAAACACAAATAAGACCTGCAGACTCTCAGTCCCAGAATGGATTGCAACCGACATAAGACGTCTGGTGTCACTGGTCTGTGATTATCATTGGTTGAAATCTGCCTCTTCCATCATTTTAATATTTTCAGAACTGTAAAGCTTTTAGGGGCATCCACGCAACCAGCCAAGTTCAAAAAGAAAGACAAACCTGCTAAGAAACGATCAAGTCAACTGCCTAGAAGGCTAATTTCTTCAACAAAAGAACAATACGTAATTGAACATCACCATCTGATCACTCCGACTGCCTAGCTCCACTTTTGCTAAGCTTTCTTGTATGCATTCCAGTTACCCATAGCTAACAATTTTTCCACCAAGCACATCACGTATCCACCACAATCTGCCACAAGTAGAGGCACCTATGTCCCTTGCTGTCTGCCCCAGGTATCAGAGTCCTCAACAAGGAAAATGTAAGCAGCAAAATGCATGCACAATTAGGTTCTTGACAACTAGTATATGCCTTGCCCTTAAAACAAATATTATATCTCAAGAACTGCAGCACCAGATACCTCATCAAATGGATAATAGGTAGATAGCCAGAGCAGAAGCTGTTAACTACAGTTACCACACCCACACATCAGTAGGAAAATATCACATGCTGGCCCTCGGTCCCTTAGAGCTCCACTGCCACAGCTAATGAGAACAGAGACTTGAGCAAAATCAAGTTACTGCAGAAACCAAATAACTGCCTGCCACAGGGGACTTTTCGGTGCTCCAGCGACTGGCAAAGTATGCACAAAAGCCAACTGCACCCTCTGCGGCTATGTATGACAATTGAGTTAAATGTGACAGATGACTAATGCTGACCATTGCCAGATTAGATTGCCATCCTGTAGAATATGCTGCCCATAGGCATGACAAGACATGCAAATACCAAATGGCCTATTGAAGATTGCAACTATCGGAGAGACACCTTCTTGATGCTCAGATACAAATCCACAAACTCTTTCAATTCATCAAGCTTCCTATGAGCTAGACAAAAAACATTTCCATTGAATCAATTTCTACCTGAAAAAAAAACCACAATGTAAATAAGCGATCTTCAGTTTTTTCCCTAAAGGGCCAAGAAACAGAAAGTCATCAAAATTGTGGGTAACCATATCCAAACCTGACTCTCAGGTACCCACGCACACCAGAAAGGCAAACATAAATTAACAAAAGAAGAATGAAGCTATAAGTAAAGCGAAATTAACTGTTGTATTTGATCCTCCTAACTGAGGATTGGATAGGCCCAAAGAAGAAAAATAAAAGTAATGACTACACTACCACATATGGTGTCGGTTTTATAACTCTGACACAGCTATTATTCTTAAACTACTAAATTGCATTATTGCATTACTTTGTATTTGTTTTGCTGTCATCTGCCTTGAATTTAGGCAGTACTTCTGGTGTGAGGGGAGCCATCAATTGGTTAGCAGTGTATGTAATAGCCTCACTGTGGTTCAAAAAAGGCCTATCAATTGCAGTACTGTAGTTGGGTTTGTGTTCTGGCATTGTGACGTGATGTTGTGGACATGTACATTTTGAACAGTACATTTTTCTTATTTAATAAAAATATCTCAACACATTTCTTGTTCCTTAAGCTAGTTTACTACATTGGTTTAATACAGCATTGCCCATATACATATATTTCTCAAGGAATGTATACCTGTAAACATGATCTATCATTGAGCTACTGTACTGTAAAATTATTGACATTACAATTAACTGAAATCACTCATCAATATAATTACTCTCAATCATTTTTTTAAGTAATGATAAGTGTGTTAGCTTTTCAAATGTAACTTTTCAAATAGAAAAAAAAATCATTCTCAACAGAATTAAGAGAGAGTTAAAGAAGTATATTTTTTTAATTAGCCATCAAGTCTTTCTCTTGGTGCAAAACACAGCAAATTTCCGTTGTTTAATAATTTCCAGTTAAAATACTTGCTTGCCTTTGCTCATCTAGAATCTTTTGTCTGTATTACAAATATATTTAAGCCATCATCACAGTCCTTCATGTTAGATCCAAATGAGGTAATGACTATGAATAATTTTCCATCAGCTTTTGGAGTTGGATTTTAGAGTCTTCACTATATGATGCATAGCCTTTTTCCTAACAGTTTCTGGCTGTATTTTCCACTTCCTGCCTACAATATTTTAATACTATCATTGCAGTATTTGGTCATGCCTATATAGTAAATCTGCAGATGTTCAGTAAAGGATCTAGCTAAGTTATGGTGTCTATTGCCTAATTTATTTTAGAGAGAATAAAAGTTACCTGTGTTGCTCTATACCCAATATGTGCAATAAGAATATAGAATAAAGTGCACTTTAGGTGATAGAAAAACTTAGCATGACACGTAAATGCTAAGAAATAGCACCTAATTACATGTGTGAAATAGTGCCCTAAACAAAACATCTATAAAAGGGCAAAATAAAGTGTTCTAAACAATAAAACAACAGTTGATTGCAGCTCACACCCTCCATATGAATTGCTTTCTCAATTCCTTAGTGTAGATGTCCAGATCGCGGGGAGCACAGGTGTCGTAACCAAAAAAGATTTAAAAAAACACATAGTGCAATATGCCTTGTACCAGAAAATGATAGACACGACTTTGATGGGAGTATACTCACATATTTACGATTAATATAAGCATATCCAAAATCAGTGTCAATGGTGGTTCTAATGTGACCAGTAGATAATCTTAGAAGAGACGACCTTTGCAACGAGAAGAAGAAGAAGGAACAATAGTGCAGACTGTAAACTGATTTTATTAATATAAAACAAAATAAAATTAAAAACTCACATTGTGTCAAAAGTTAAAAAAAAAAGTGTGGGTAACACAGGTATAGCAGAGATCCGAGGTGGATAGCACTCTCACAGCTTCATTCGCGATCACGGCATCTCCCCATGAAAATCCCGCACTTCCGGGTTGGATCCCTGGCTGATGAGATACAGTGCACTGGCTTCTTTCCTTCTCCAATGCTGAAAACCCTATGCGTTTCACCACTTACGATTTCAGAAGAAATACTCATTTGTTTTAGAGAATCACAACAATTGAAAATAATCATGTTGCCTTGTTTGCTATCATACAAGTATAAACAAACGCAAATGACACAATGCATCAGTATTTTTGCTCCAGTTGTATCACAGTTTTTCAGCAGGAAGTCTTTGAAACATAGCCTCCAGTGTGCGACAGCTTTTAAGTAGCACATACTGTAATGCAGATATACAATTGTTCTGGGCCAAATGTGTTTTAATATAGCTTATTTATATGACACCAACATATTCTGCAGTACTGTACAATGGGGATAAAAGAGACAAAACAATATAACTAATTAACACACAGGTATAAAATGGGAGATACGTGCTCACATGAGGTGAGAGTCGATGTAGGCCATGATCTACAAAGCTCCATTTTCGACTTAACAAGGCATTAGCTTAACACCTCATTAAGTGCTAACGGTCATTTCAAAGCTCACTATCACAGTTTTGAGTGCTATTTTCATCCATCCGAACCTTTGCATTAGTATAATGAATGTTAGTGCTAATGTTCTGCAAAATAAGTAACCCCTGTATCAATGCCTATCCACAGAGCTCTGTAATATTTAACACAGGGATTTAATGATGCATTAGTTAGTGCATACCTAAAGCTGGTGTCCAGACCCTAAATATAGGTTTCGATGGCAAGAGAGTGAGATACCCTAAAGCAGGCACATTGCAGCACCAAGATTAGTTTCCCTATTTCCACCTCTACTTTTGTTACACAATTATTACACAGGCACAGGACAATTCACACCTGTAGCTCAGGCAGGGAAAGTCAGAGGGAGGGATGAGGGCATTTCCATGCTTCATACTTAATTCAGTTGCAGTGTTTGTGAGTGAGTGCTTGATTGAATAGTTTGGGAGAAGACTCTCGCTTACTGAAAACTATAGCGGTATGTGGTTCAAGAACAGAACATACAATTCTGGTTGCAGTTTTAAAAGACAATAAAAGTAATTTCATACACATCCTCCATAATTTTTGTACATACTACACTATTGTATAAAACAGTAACACAGTCAACTCTCTACAGTTGATACACTACAGTACTGTGCAGAATCTGTAGGTACTCTAAACCCAGTGCAAACAGCACTTAGCAAAAAAACCAATATTCACTGTATCAGTGTACAATATCCTCCAGTCCCCATCCAGACACTCATGCTCGCTATACCCTTCCTTCAGTCACCATGGTAGGTGATGGTCTTCATCCAGCTGGTCAACGAGGATGACTATGCTCCTCCTACTCATCACTCAGCTGTAGAAGGAGGAGCGCTTTAGCTAGGCAAGTGTCCCCCTACAAAACATACTGTACAGTAATAGAAAATGAAAACAGAACATGCAATTACTAGAGTAGGTTCCATATTCACAATACCTAGAGGTCCCAGTGGGCTCTGTGGGAAGTTCCACAGTGGGCTCTGTGGGATGTTCCAGGGGTGTGCCTGCCATTTTAGAAATTATTAGACATTTGGAGGGGGGGGGTGTTAAATTGCTCTTAGTTTACCAAGTACAGTATAAACAAAGCAAGGGAGGTGTTGAATTACCTTAAAAAATTAGTGTGTTATACAAAGCTGTATCCATCTTCCCCCAACAATGAAACAAATGATGTGTCTTATGTTTAAAAGCTACAAAACAGGAATATAATTTAACACCTGAACAATTCCTCGCCACGGGCATGAACAAAGATATTCCCAGTGCCTCTACCGGACACATACTGAATTGCAGTTACAATAAATAAAGCCCACAAAGTGCGGGATATAATTCCATTGGCTGCCCTCAGCCGGACTATGGTGCACAAAGTGTGGAATCTCATGCCTTTTCACAATACCGAAGACGACGTCTTGCTACATCTGTATATGATGTGAAGGGGATGTTTGGGGAGATGTGCAGGAGTGATTTGGAGAGATGTGTAGGGGTGGTTTCTGGGGGAAGTAGAGGGTGCAAATTGGGGATAATGTGTGTTGTGAAGCAGGTTATGGGTGTTGAGCATGAAATCAGGGAGTGAGGGGGTAGATGGTGATGGATGACGGAGAGAGGGCAGAGGGTGATGGAGAAAGATTGGGATAAACATGAGATGATGAGAGGGATGGCAGAGGATCAAGGAATTTTATGTATTTATTTATAAAAATGTTTTAACAGGAAGTAATACATTGAGAGTTACCTCTCGTTTTCAAGTATGTCCTGGGCATAGAGTTAAGATGACAAATGGTTACAAATACATAGTTACTTACAGTAAGTGAACAGGGTATACATTATATTCAAGACATTACATGCATAGTTAAAGATAATATATATTATAGGTGTATGTAACAGTTACAGACCAGATTAAAATGTGAGACAGCTTTAGTTTTGAAAGAACTTAGACTGGTGGTGGCTGTGAGAGTCTCCGGTAGATTGTTCCAGTTTTGGGGTGCACGGTAAGAGAAGGAGGAGCAGCCGGATACTTTGCTGAACCTTGAGACCATGAAAAGTCTTTTGGAGTCAGATCTCAGATAATAAGTGCGGCATGTGGTAGGGGTGAAGAGCTTGTTCAGATAGACGGGTAGATTGCCCAGAAAGTATTTGAAGGCAAGAAAGGAAAGATGAACTTTGCACCTAGACTCAAGTGATGTCCAATCTAGTTCTTTGAGCATTTCACAGTGATGTGTGTTGTACAGATGCAGCGGCGTTATCCGAACATTTCACAGGTTGTGTACCTTTGTAAACCTGGTCATGGTGTGTGATTATTTAAATTTTCCTGCGTTAAGATGTGAGTTTACTAGTGTTTTGATCAAGTGCAGAAAATTGCATTTTAGCGTTGTCTGCAATACCGTTGAGAAACGCAAGTGGGCGATAGAAAATTGTTGTCTTAAAAATGTAATTGCAATGCAACCTGACTTTAATTCCCGTACAGTACTTCAATTGTGTGTAATTGTAATTTAAAGATTACAAATATGAACACACACAACATGAGTATTTTTAACGAATTAAATGTTTTATTTGTACCGGATAATAAAGTTAAAATGAAAATACAACGTCGCCCCTTCTTACGAAAGTCAAAAATGTATTCCGCGCATGCATGTATGTCTGTAAGGAATCAGGGAGTGCGTCCTCCGTGGTTCACTCCCTCTTACTTGATGTCTTGTGCAACCCCGCTGTCCTTACAGCACGTTCGAGCTCCCGCAGGAGCTTTTCTGATGTCGCAGAGTCTGGCTCTGGCCCTCGCTTGCGACGCGCATCAACATCTCGCTGCACGCACACATGATGCGTGTGCACTGCTCCAAAGCTGCGTGTTGACTCTCTTTATCATGCCCACCTGTCTCCTGTGTCTCTCCTCCTATCCGTGCCTCCGGGGTGGCCACGCCTCCGCTCTGCCCCCCTCTCTCATTGGTCATGCTCTCCCATGTGTGCTCGTAACAAGTGCTCTCGCAATAGACCACCTGGACTCTTACACCCTCTCCCCATACCGTACTGCCCTTGGAGTCACTTGTCCATGGACTTTATTGTTTAATTACCTCCCTGCAAAGGGATGAATACTATCCTCGTTGTTGTCTACCATTTCTCTAAACAATCTAATTTCATCCCTTTAAAAGGTCTTCAGAACTCTACCACTCTGGTCGATATCTTCACCAAGGAAATCTTTCGCATTCATGGAGTGCCCTCGAAAATAGTCTCCGATCGAGGTTCACAATTTGTTTCCAAATTTTTTTGTGATCTTTTTACCAGAGGATGGGCTTATGTCTAGATTTTTCGTTCGGATACCACCCTCAGACCAACGGTCAGACCGAGAGGACAAATAAAACTCTGGAGCAATACTTGAGATGCTTTATTTCTGACGCCCAAGACGACTGACTGAATCTTCTTTCCTGGGTTGAATTCGCCCACAACTCCCTTAGGAACTCCCTTAGGAATGAGTCAACTCGAGAATCTCCATTTTTTTTAAAATAACGGATTCCATCCTGCACGTTTTCCCATCTCTTCCTCTTCTTCCGGGGTCCCTGCGACTGAGGTTGCATACCGCCTTCAACTTCCCTCTTCTATGAGAATACCATCCGTCTTCCGTATCTCTCTGTTGAAGCCTGTGTTCCAAAGTTCACTTTTTCCAGATACCTCTTCTACTCCTGCTTCTGTTATCATACAAGTACAAGAAGAATACGAGTTCCAATCTATTATTATTCAAGAATTTCGAGAGGAGTGGTACAGTATTTGGTACATTGGAAGGGATTTGGTCCAGAAGAAAGATCCCCGCAAAGTACCATCTTAAGCCATAGTGGAGTCGGCCAGAGGCCTCTCCTCAAAGAGGGGGTACTGTAAGGAATCGGGGAGCGCGCCCTCCGTGGCGCACTCCCTCCTTACCTGATGTCTCACGCAACCCTGCTGTCCTTACAGCGCGTGCACTCCCACAGGAGCTTTTCTGACGTCACGGAGTCTGGCTCCGCCCCTCGCCTGCGACGCGTGTGCACTGCTCCCAAGCTGTGTGTCAACTCTCTTTTTTTTAAAACATTTTTATTAGGAAATAGGCAAATTTACAGGCATATATCACATCGCAATATCCTAATACACATTGGTTTTCCATTTTACCGTGTTGAAGAGTGAGGGGAGGGGGGGGGTACCGCCAAGGGTGGCGCGACCTCTGGGTCACAGGGTGACCAGGGGAGCGAGAGGTCTGAAAAAGAGAGGGGGGGTAGCGGGGGTGAGAGGGGGGGAGGGGTAAAGGGGGGGGCCTCCCCCATCCCGCTGACCCAACCTTCCTTCAGACTAAGGTCTGGTTAATCACGGTTTCTCCGTTCGGGTTCCTTTGGGTGTCAGTGTACCTCCCTGGGTTCCCATATTTTGTAGTGACTCACAGTCTTACGTTTGAGAAACGCTGTCAGTCGCTCCATAAGCATTACGTCATCTATTCTTCTCTTAACCGCCTGAATGGAGGGGGGAGAGATATTTTTCCAGGAGAATGCCACAGCGCACCTAGCCGCAGTGAGGATGGAGGAGATTAATTTTCCTACCTGGTGGTCAATTTCCTCTATTGGCCTGCCCAGGAGGTAGGTCAGTGGATCTGGGGTTATTGTGAGGCTGGTTACCTCTTGGATTAAAGTTTGGATTGAAAGCCAAAAGTTTTGGATTTTTGGGCACGACCACCAAATGTGGGCCATGTCTCCTCTCTGTCCACAGCCTCGCCAACATAGATCTGAGGCCAGGGGGTAGATTTGCTTCAATCTAACTGGGGTAAGATACCAGTGGAACATGATTTTATAAATATTCTCTTTTGTTGTGATACAAATGGAAGTTCCTGAAGCTGCGTCCCATATATCCTCCCAGTCTCTATGTCTATATTTAGTTCCGCCGCCCACTTGGACATGTAGTCGTGATTGGAGGGGCCTGCTGTTATCTCCATGCCAGCATATATATTAGAGATCAAGGCTGTTTGATGCGTGCCATTTTGGCATAACCTCTCAAATTTGGTAAGGGGAGAAAACTCAAATTTTGGGGACAGTTTTTGGAGAAAATGTCTAATTTGGAGATACTTAAATGGGCTCAGTTCTGGGGCCTCGTGTTTTGATCGTAATTCTTGAAAGTTCAGCAGCCTTCCACCGCTCAGCAGATCGGTGATTACCCTGATCCCTTTCAGTCGGAAATTGTCGAATTGTTTGGGTTCACATCCTGGGAGGAAGCGGTGGTTGTTATGGATTGGAGTAAGCAGTGAGCCTGGTGTTGTTAGTTTAAACTTCGTTCTGCATTTCCGCCAAACTTCCTAGGTGTGTCTTACAGCGCCAAGGTCAAAACTGCGGGGTGGTCTATCCCCCTTGTCTATGCACCAAAGGTGGGCCTGCAGGGAAGGCGTTTTTACGTAGTGGGGTTCAATGACTAGCCAGCAATAGAGGCCCGGGTCTGCGTTACACACTATGGCTTGCCTCAAATGGGCCGCTAAGTAATACTTTGTGATATCTGGGACCCCCAGGCCTCCTCTTCCTCTAGATGCCAGGAGGACCGACCTGGCAACCCTTGGTCTTTTGCCCTTCCAAATGAAATTAAACATTTTGTTTTGGATGTTTTTAAGTTCAGAGCCTGGGACATGGATCGGGAGTGTCTGGAAGAAGTATAGCAATCTGGGGAGTATATTTATTTTTACCGAGATCATCCTTCCAATCCATTAGATCTGGTAGTCTTCCCATTTATCCAGATCTTTTTTGATTTTTCCGAACAAAGCCGGGTAGTTGTATTTGTATAATGATTGGTAGTTGCCTGATACATTCACTCCCAGGTATTTAATGTATGAGGAACTCCATCTATAATTAAAGTTTAGTTTCAGTAGGTTAACTTCTGGCTCTGGAACATTTACGTGTAGGGCCTCTGATTTGTCATTATTAATTTTGTAGTCCGAAATTTTGCCGAACTCTACCAATTCTTTATGCAGGTTGGGAAGAGATGTTTGGGGGTGGGTTAGAGACAATATTATGTCGTCGGCAAAAAGCGAGATTTTATAATTTGTGTCGCCAATTGGTACGCCCTGGATGTTTATGCTCTCGCGTATTTTGGCCGCCAGTGGCTCGATCGTCAGGGCAAAGAGGAGAGGGGACAAAGGACACCCCTGCCTTGTACCGTTCTTTAATGAAAATCTTTGTGCTGTGCCTCCCGGGAGTTTAATTGCTGCTGATGGATTTTGGTACAATGCTCGGACCCCCTCTAGGAATGAGTCCCTGAAGCCGAATTTTTGCATGGTTTTGTCTAGAAATAGCCAATTGATTCTGTCAAACGCCTTCTCTGCATCTAAGCTCAGGAGAACTGCCTTGGTATTTGTATGGTTAATGTGGTCAATTATATTTATGATTTTGCGGGTGTTGTCCAAAGCCTGTCGGCCCGAGACAAATCACACTTGATCGTTGTGGATAAGTCTGGGTAGGATGGGGTTTAATCTATTAGCTAGTATTTTGCTGTACAGCTTAAGGTCGTTGTTCAACAGCGATATGGGGCGGTAGCTCCCACACTGCATTGGGTCTCTGCCCTCTTTGTGGATTATTGCCAGGTTGGCCAATGACATTGAAGCTGGTATGGGATCACCTTCCATAAAGGAGTTGAACAAGTCTAGCAAGTCAAGTGATAGGGATGGGAGAAACCTCTTGTAGTAGGCGTTTGTGAACCCATCAGGGCCAGGGGCTTTGGATAGTTTTAGTGCTTTTACCACGTCTGACAATTCCTCTTTTGTGATCTTCCCGGTAAGCGTCTCATTCTCCTTCTCTGTTAGGGATGGGAGATTGCAATTGTCTAGATAATTCGAGACTGCTGTGAGCCTTGATGCTCTGTTATTATCCTCCTGAGTTCTGAGTTCTGAGTTCTGGCTCGTGGTCTGTGAAGTGCGTCTCCTGGAGAAAGATGATATCTCCTTGGGATCTTTTCATCTCCTGGAGAGCTAGTTTTCTCTTTCTGTGGCTCTGCAGCCCTTTGACATTAAGCGTGATAAGTTTGATTGGGGCCTGACTAGCCATTTTTGTTATCTCTGAAGGGGGCTTTAAGGATCACCCCTTTCCCAACCTGGGGGGACAGGGAAGGGAGGGGGGGGGAAAGAAGGGTCTCTATGGTGGGGTAGTGGTGGCCTGCGATGATCAGGTGATACAGGTAAACTTTTGCACAAACATACATTCGGGTAATTGTAAACAGTAATTTCCCAACATGGAGGGTCATCTTTATCGAAGAAGCCCTGTGAATAAACTTTTTCAGGCGCCGTACAAATAACATTGACGTCATATATAACCTTAACAAAAACAATTCTAGACAATAATATACACACATCTAGCTCATCAGACAAGCGGCAAGGGGGGTGGATCCAGTTTGCTCACATGGGTCTTTCAGAGGTATTTCTCCCTGAAGTGCACGCATAACATATGAAAAGGCTAACATATTTGGAATCGTTCGGAAAGTCATGCCTGATCTGCTAATAGTGGGTGTTCTGCTAAGAGCTTCTGGAGTCTATTTTCCTGACTCCTTTCTGAGTTTTGGATCAAGAGGCTGTGATTGGTGTGGACAATTCCTTGTGGTTGCAATCATAGTGTGTCGTACAAAATGCGGAAGGTGTACCAAAAGCTGTTCATCCTTCTTTTGCTTTCTTGTATCTGTTTGGGCTTTTTCTTCCATTATCAATCAATACAGTATCCTGTCTACAATAATGGTTGCTGATGTTGCTGATGCTGGAAGTAAGGATCTTGTCACCAGTAGCAGGAATCAGTCGGAGCCAACCGTGAGGAGAGTAAAGAAACCTTTTGAGGCCCATTTTCATCTATTTTTAAGTAAGTAGATAGCAACGGTGGGGGTGTGTAACACTGACCATAGGGTACTGCGCAATGGTTGTTTTATTTGTATTTCCAGACAAGTCTCCAATCTAAAAGAACGGGACATTGTGGACTGTGGATCTCATTTCTTATCATCAATTGATTCATGGGACTACTTCCTTCTGTCAGGTTTAATATCTGCTAGTGCGCCAGGGAATCACTGTTTGTATTGTATGTATTTGTGCTTTTTGTCTTTTTGTTCATGCTCTGTATACATGCCTTGTGGATAGGTTTGTTTTATTCCTGAGGCAGCCATTCCCCAATCTACCAAAATAGTTTGTGAGGGATCACTATTAGGGTTTCCCATATAGGGGATCCCCTTTTGTTTGTAGAGCACCTGTTTATTTCAATTAGTATATAGGTCTAGGGTTTTTAGGTTTGAGCGCTGATTATATGCTTTTAGTTTAATTTCTTTCACCACTAGTACAGGTAAAGTGTTGTACAGTACACTACTGTACCTTAGGTAAAAGTGTGCTTTGACTCTACAGTACCTGTAAAATTCTTCCTTGTCACTACAGAGCGTATCCAACAAGATAAAAAGAGTGGACCAAGTAAGGGCATGAATCAAAAGGGGCGAGACTTTTCAGGATGTCATGTTTTCTGATACGACAACTGTAGCCCTTGAGAGATTTGCCACTTTTGCATTCTGCAAAAAAGGACACCTATCTCTGATGCCGCGGCCCAAACACCCACTGAAGATGCATGTGTGGGGTACGATCTCTAGACATGGACCAGGATGCATACTCATATTTGAGGGTAAAATAATGCACAAAGTCACATGCTTTAGCCTTATGCACTGTACAACTGTAGTGTATTGCGTACCCTAATGTTCAGCTTTTTCATAATTTTTTCTTCTCTTGTTGCAGGAATCATGGAAAAAGTAGTTTTCCAAGAGCAAATTCTCACCCGTATTGTTAAATACATTAGGCATGATTTCCCATCTAGTGGTCACCGCTTCTTCCAGGACGATTACCCTAAACATACTGCCTCAGTTGCCTATATTCTTGCGAGTAGGATCAACTGCGTTAAGACGCCACTGGAGTAAGTGCTCAAGTGTACAGTAATTGTTTGTCATTGTTTTAAACTGTTTTTATCTCTTCAATTAATTTGCCATTTTCTTTCCCTCTCCCTTTCCAGGTCACCAGATTTTAACCCCATAGAACTGGTATGCCATGCGCTGAAGGATCATATAAGAAAGGTGGTTAAACCATCCAACAATGAGGAATTAATCAAAGGAATAAAGAGTTCTGGAACTACATACTCAATGTACAAAAATGTAACAAACATATTGAAATATTAGTGGTATTTTGCCTGTTCTTTTAGAGTGTAATGGGCATGCCACCGGCATGTAGTAAGGTACTGTACTGTTGTAAGGTAAGTACAGGTACAGTAAGTATAGTACAGGTAAGTATGGTACTGACAATAACCTGTTTTAAAATTAGCCTTACAGTATATTAAAGGCTATTGATCGTTAACCATTTAATGTCTGCGCTTACTCTCAACTTTGAATATATTATACAGTATACAGTATGTACAGTATTTGTATTAAACGTGTGTATAACCTATTATTTCTAAAAATTCATTATAGTTTACAGGTACGGTAAGTTATAGTTTATACATTTTGTTTGGCTGTCAGTAGTGTTAAACAATCAAGGCCTTCAATTCACTAAAGAAAAAATATTGTCCTGCGCTTCGGTAAGCAGCAATAGCACCTTAAGGTGTCAATGTCCTCATGTGGGGCTGTGAAAGAGGGAGCTATAAAGGGCCACTAGGGTAACCGGAGTGTATAAGAAAGGTAATGACCCTTACCTAAATCTCCATTCCAGTATGGGTCCTGCTCTCCTCTGTGTTCAGCTCCTGCGTGCAGCCATCAATGAAAGTGCATGTAGATGGAAGAATTCCGGCGCAACTGCGCATGACAGACTCCACAGGCTCCCAGATGGATTCAACAAACTTTATTGGCACAACGACACACTGGGGCTACACCACGATCTCCCCCTCTATGCGTTTAACCCTCTAGAATAGGGCTTCATCTCGGAGTGGGGAGACATGGTGTGAGCCTGAAGATTTAAAGTGAAAAAGCCCGCAAAAAGCGGCTAAAAACGTTAACCCCTTCATAGAAAATTCAACATAGTCATACATCTGTATATACAATGCATGTGATTAATGTAAGAGCCCAGATACAAAAAATATCCATATAGACTATAATAACCATATAAGGCTCATACTGTTACAATTTAATGACATAAAGGGTACCTTAAAATCTGATTGCAACACTTCAAAGTAATGCAGTGTCCCTGGTCTCTGTATAATTAATCAAAAAGCAGTCTCAAGACATATTATCTAAAGAAAACATAATTAGATATATGTCAGTTTACTCAAACATCATATTTAATTGGACTTGCTAACCAGAATCTTGATATATTTCAGGGACACATCAAGGAGCGGTGAAAAAAAGGGGGTGGGGGTGGGAGGGTGTTGTGGTGCAGGGGTGGGGGATGGAAGAAGGAAGAGGGGAAGGGGGGGGGAAGGGGGGGAAGGGGGAGAAGGGGGAAAATGAGAACAGAAACAGAGGATACATAGCAAATATTATATTCAATCAACACAATTAAAACTTAAAACTATACAAGTGCAAGGCAGGTTACAAAAACTTATCAATTAAAGAATACATCTTATTTTACAGGAAACATCGCAGATCCCATTCTATATTGAATATATCAAGATTCTGGTTAGCAAGTCCAATTAAATATGATGTTTGAGTAAACTGACATATATCTAATTATGTTTTCTTTTAGATTATATGTCTTGAGACTGCTTTTTGATTAATTATACAGAGACCAGGGACACTGCATTACTTTGAAGTGTTGCAATCAGATTTTAAGGTACCCTTTATGTCATTAACTTGTAACAGTATGAGCCTTATATGGTTATTATAGTCTATATGGATATTTTTTGTATCTGGGCTCTTTTTTCAATCAAAAGAGCCAATGTAATGTCCCCTAACCCCTTAATCACCATAGCGGTTATTAACCGCTATAGTCATTAAGGGGTTAACCCACCCTGCCGCCATTCATTTGTACAATGGTATATATATATATATATATATATATATAAAAAGAGAGAGAGCGCACGCCCCATAGCATAAAACTGTGTATTTAATATTAAAAGGGAAGGGAGGAGGGGGGGGGGAGAAACGCACTCACAAGAGTAAAATGACAATAAAGCAATTTGTGATAATAATCACCAGTCTCTGTGCTGCAAAGGTCCGCAAATATAGGCTCCCTCAGGGCTGCGTAAAGAAGTCGTAGCTCACCGACTGATATTATCAGCCCTTTGAGAAAGTCGCCCTCTGGTGATGAAACGCGTCAGGGACTCTGATTGCGCAATTACATCGTTACGACGTTGCGCACGCGCACGAGGCCGCATCAAGCGCAAGATTCATACCGTGGCCATTCAAGGTGGAGAGGTGATTTCTGGGACCTCATGGACTGATTTCGAGTCGGCAAACTACACCTCCGGCCTCCAGTGAGCTACGACTTCTTCATGCAGCCCTGAGGGAGCCTATATTTGCGGACCTTTGCAGCACAGAGACCAGATGGTGGTGATATTATCACAAATTGCTTTATTGTCATTTTACTCTTGTGAGTGCTTTTCTTTCCCCCCCCCCCCCCTCCTCCCTTCCCTTTTAATATTAAATACACAGTTTTATGCTATGGGGCGTGCGCTCTCTCTCTTTTCTCATTTCTAGACACCCTTGGATGTGATCCATCCAATGTGAGAGCAGCCGGAGACCCCCATCGATCATTTATCTTATTCATGGACTAATTTCAAGGACTGGTTGGACTCTTTAATTTTCTTTTTACACTGTTGCACTTACACATTGTTTATTTTGTTAAGTTTATTGTGTTATATATTTTTGTCTATGTTGATATATATTAAGCTCTAGTTACACGTAGTATATTCACACAATTTAGCTTTATCACTTTAGTCACCATTGAGGTTCTATATTAGTCATACTCTGGCGCTACTACCTTTGTTCCCATATATATATAAATATATATATGTGAAAAAGAAAGTACACCCTCTTTGAATTCCATGGTTTTACATATCAGGGCATAATAACAATCATCTGTTCCTTAGCAGGTCTTAAAATTAGGTAAATACAACCTTAGGTGAACAACAACACATGACATATTACACCGTGTCATGATTTATTTAACAAAAATAAAGCCAAAATGGAGAAGCCATCTGTGAAAAACTAAGTACACTTTATGATTCAATAGCTTGTAGAACCACCTTTAGCAGCAATAACTTGACGTAATCGTGTTCTGTATGACTTTATCAGTCTCTCACATCATTGTGGAGGAATTTTGGCCCACTCTTCTTTACAATGTTGCTTCAGTTCATTGAGGTTTGTGGCATTTGTTTATGCACAGCTCTCTTAAGGTCTAGCCACAGCATTTCAATTGGGTTGAGGTCTGCACTTTGACTGGGCCATTACAACACCTTGATTCTTTTCTTTTTCTGTTGTAGATTTTCTGGTGTGCTTGGGATCATTGTCCTGTTGCATGACCCAATTTCGGCCAAGCTTTAGCTGTCGGACAGATGGCCTCACATTTGACTCTAGAATATTTTGGTATACAGAGGAGTTCATGGTCGGCTCAATGACTGCAAGGTTCCCAGGTCCTGTGGCTGCAAAAAGAAGCCCAAATCATCACCCCTCCACCACCGTGCTTGACAGTTGGTATGAGGTGTTTGTGCTGATATGCTCTGTTTGGTTTTCGCCAAACGTGGCGCTGTGCATTATGGCCAAATATCTCCACTTTGGTATCGTCTGTCCAAAGGACATTGTTCCAGAAGTCTTGTGGTTTGTTCAGATGCAACTTTGCAAACATAAGCCGTGCTGCCATGTTCTTTTTAGAGAGAATAGGCTTTCTCCTGGCAACCCTTTCAAACAAACCATACTTGTTCAGTCTTTTTCTAATTGTACTGTCATGAACTTTAACATTTAACATTCTAACTACGGCCTGTAGAGACTGAGATGTAACTCTTGAGTATTTTGCAATTTCTCTGAGCATTGCACGGTCTGACCTTGGGGTGAATTTGCTGGGATGTCTACTCCTGGGAAGATTGGCAACTGTCTTGAATGTTTTCCACTTTTGAATAATCTTTCTCACTGTAGAATGATGGACTTTAAATTGTTTGGAAATGGCCTTATAACTCTTCCCAGATTGATGGGCAGCAACAATTGCTTCCCTAAGATCATTGCTGATGTCTTTCCAACTTTTCATTGTGTTAACACACACCTGAATGCTCCAGACCAGCAAACTGCTAAAACTTCGGCTTTTATAGAGGTGGTCACACTTGCTGATGATCAATTAATCAAGGGCATTTGATTAGCAGCACCTGTCTGCTACTTAGCATCTTAATTCCTATGGAAGCAGTAAGGGTGTACTTAGTTTTTTCACACATAGCTTTTCCATTTTGGCTTTATTTTTGTTAAATAATTCATGACACAGTGTAATTTGTCATGTGTTGTTGTTCACCTGAGGTTGTATTTACCTAATTTTTACACCTGCTAAAGAACAGATGATTGTTATTATGTCCTGATATGTAAAACCATGGAATTCAAAGAGGGTGTACTTTCTTTTTCACATGACTGTATATATACATATATACATATATATACATATATAACACCAATATACAAATAAATGGTTAAGGATTACATAAGCATGTATAAATAAAAACATGAAATCAGAATCTCCACATCAGCACATTGTAATAAAATTAAACCAGCAGCACATTTCATCTTCACATTAAAAGACCAGCACTTTTAAAAATAAATGATAGCTCCTCTCCCAACACACCAGCACCTAGACAAATATATATCAAATCTCAAACAATTGCATTTGAGTGTGTACATGATGCAATTAATCTGTGCATTATGTAACACTATGTAAAATCAATTTCAAAATAAAATACACTATGAACAATGTCCCCTAACCACCAATGCCATCCACAAAATCAAATAGAAAGTAAGCAACATAAATAAATTTACCATCAATCAATCAATTTCCTAAACTAATTACAATACAATCCAAATCAATTAGACAATTCCCTATTCAATTCCTAAAGCCAAACCATTGCCAAAATAATTCTAATTCAAAGTAACCACCATCATTCAAATCTAACTACTAGAAATAAACCATTAAAAATTACATGTAACTAAATAAAAATTACATTACACACACCAATGTATAAATAAAGCTGCTAAATACATTTGAAATACATGAACAGAACAAAAACATTAGCAAAACAATCATTTATTATCCCTGTATGTCTATCCATCTAGATATACATAACATACAGGGGCAATAAAAGAGCATAAAAAACAATGCATTTACATCCACAAATCACATACAATACACCCATTCAGTGTCCCTGAATGTATGTATATCCATAGGGACATAGATCAATTCAGGGGCATTAAATGAGAGTCAAACCAGTAACAGGAGTTAGGGTGGTATGAGCATTGGTTCTGAACTGGAGCGTAGTCATTGGAAGCTTTAAAAATGTAGCCTTGGTCCCAAATACCATTGTTACAGTCTTGTCAGTGTTTAAAAAAAGTTTGTTTTGGGAGATCCAATTTTCAAGTCTCAAAAAGTCAGATTGAAGTATGTGTTCAAGGTCGGAGAGGCTAGGGCTGTGCATATAAGATTGTGTCATCTGCATACATGTGTATGAAACTCCCTTACAAGCTGTAGGAAGATCATTGAAGAACACTGAGAAGAGTAAGGGCCCCAGAACAGAGCCTTGCGGGACACCACAGGTGATATCCAAGGGGTTTGGGTTAGAGCCTGAGATGGACACATTTTGGGATCTACCTGACAGGTAGGAATAAAACCAGTTTAAAGCATGCTTCCCTATTCCAGAGCACTGGAGATTGTTAAGCAAGATAACATGATCAACAGTATCAAAAGATTTTGCTAAATCAAGGAATATTGCACCAGTGAGTTTTCCCAGTTCCATTCCACACTGGATTTCATTGCAAACTTTTGACAGAGTAGGTACCGTGGAGTGGTTGGGGTGAAAGCCAGATTGGAATTGGCTAGGGAAATTTGTCTTGGTATTGTAATCTCTTAATTGGAAGTGAACACATTTTTCCATGACTTTGGATAGTATTGAGAGAAGCGCGATTGGCCTGTAGTTTGAGACAGTGTTTTGTCTCCACTTTTGAAGATTGGGACAACTCTGGCAGTTTTCCAGGTCTTAGGGATATGGTCTGCAGACAGAATAGAGTTACTATGGAAGCAATTGGTTTGGCAATGGCTGGGGCACCAAATCTTATGAATTTAGATTGCAGTAAGTCAGGTCCACAATGGCTGCTTAGTTTTAATTTGAGGCGCGCTTGTGTAATCTCCTCTTTGGATACTGGGACAAATTGAAAATTGTGAGCAGTGTTGGGAGAGGGTGGGGCTATGATGGGGAATGATAGGGATATATGGAGAGGATGAGGAATGTGTATGCATGGGATCATGCAGGGTGTAGTAGTTAATTGGGGTTTAATTAGAGGGATGTAAAAGGAATAATGGGAGAAATGTGCAGCAGAGTGAAAAGAACCAATGGGAGGCTTAGAGGGGCAGCAGAACTTGTCGGCCTGGGGGTAGGGAGGGAGGGATGGAGGGAGCTGGGAGGTGAGGCTTTTGGGGAGGAAGAACTGAAGATCAGGAGGAGGGAATGAGCCTGTTGGGGAGGAAATGCGGAGCCACAGTGTCAGATTATACCAAACAGCAGGAGTGTGTGGAGGCTCGGATTTCCACAATAAATTTTCCCCAACTATAGTATAAATAGTTTTAATTAAAAACAAGAAAACAAAGCTGTGCTTATTATGAGTTATGCTTGAACTTGTGACTAATATTCTCTTGTGTAATCTAAAAAAAAATATGTTTTCCTAATACATCCTCTGGAGCTTTTCTAGTATTCAGCTCTAATTTCAGCTACATTTCTCATCCACTTTTCCTTTGTTGCTTCTGAAACAGAATTATTAGTGCTCGTTGTAATAGCAAGACTTGTTAAATCTCACAATTAGCAAAGCTCATACCATGAGTCAGTGCATTGTTTAGTCAGCATGATTTCCCTCAGCATACATTGTGCTAATGCCACCCCACAAAACAGGGAAAGTCATAGACTATATTTCCTTAGAGTAAAATAGTGCTAATTGGCATGGAAATTCCTATTGATTCCATTGGGACTTCCGAGTGATAGTGCCGCAATCAGTACTATCACATTTTAATGAATAACTGTAAGGATCCGCGCTGCGGGTATACCCGCGTCCAGCGCATCCTTACCTTTTTCTCAGGCCATTCAGGCTCCCCGGTGGCATTTCCCGCTCCTGGCAGCTTTTCCTGCACCTCCTGCCCATGCGCGTCAGCCCTACAGGTGCGCGCGCACCCAAGCTGCCATTGGTTGGCGCCAGATGCCTGACTCCGCCTCTGCTGGCGCTCCTTGCTTGTCGCCGCTCGGGTCCTGTCAGCTCTGCCTTCCCGCTTCTCCATCCTTACCTGACCCTTCCCCTGTCCGTCCCTCTACTCCTCCCCTTCTTCTCTCTGCTCCTGGATCCTCCGGTGCACCTTCCCCATGCTCCGCCTCCTCCGACATCACGCACATGCCCGCCCCGGCACACCCCTTCCCCATCTGCCTTGCCTCTCAGGTCCTCCTTCCCTTTCTGTCTCTTCCCTTGTCCGTCCCTCCGTTTCTCCCCTCACTCCCATTGGTTTCATACTTCCTCACTCTGCTCTCCTATTAGGTTCCTCTTCAGGCCACTCCTCTGTCACTCCCCTTTCTATGATTGGTCCCTGCCCCCTATATAATCCCTCTTCTCCATTTCCTCTTTGCTCTGCATAGCATCTGTACCTTGGTGCTGTCGGCTGTTGCCTGACCTCTCTTGTCTTTTCAGTGCTGCTCCTGTCCCTGGAATCTTTGCTGACCTCCCTGGATTTGACCCTTGCTTTGAACTCTACTACGCTGCTCTCTGGAACCCTTTGGACCTTGCTTTGGACTTCCACGCTGCAGACCTCTACAACCCTTGGACATGGCACACGGACAAACTACTACGCTTCTCTCTCCACTCCATGACCCAGGCTTACGGACAATCGATTACGCTGCCCTCTCCAATCCACGACCCTTGGCATACGAACTTAACCCTTCTATGTCGGAGCTGTCAAGTACGGTATCATTTACATTCTTGTTACCCGGACCACCTACACTACTACCACACTCCAGCCGTGCCCCCGTTTGCTGCTAGGTGTGTGGTTTTACCCTTTCCACCTCAGTCCCGGGGTCTCATCTGGCTTGTGGGCAGGCCGAGCGTTTCAATAACCCTGTGACCTCCTGACAAAGCACGTAGTGCGAAACGCATAGAAGTCACGAGGGGCTGTAACGTGAGACATCATTGGTGGGGGGCAGACCGGTAGAAGAGAGGAATCCACGGCATATGTAGCTCCACGGGTCTGGACCTATTTCACCTGTTCCTGCTATTTTGCTTCCAGATCCCCCGATAACTACTCACATCGTTAGCTAGTTGTAAGTTCACATATTGTACAATTGTTGATTTTATTCATGTTTTGTTTAGTCTTTTAGTGGGACTGTTTTATTCTACTGTATATAAATTTATATTCTGCTTCTCAATGCGCTTTTTTCCCGCTTCTTTTAGTTTCTAACCCTGTGAATATATTCATGAAAATACTATGCTAATGCATTTGCCTAAGGGCCTGTATGCCTTTTTAAATGGGAGTGTTAGGTATTTTAAGGTGGGACGAGGGAGTGGTATATGGGCAGAAATCCCTGGAAGGGCCATAGTGGCTTGGGGTTTGGGGATTACTAGCCTCTTTTGTATTCAAGGGGTAAGTAGTTGGGGCAGTTTGAGGAGAATAGACACCGCCGTTTGCCATGGTTTATGTCTTCATGACCACAGTAGCTATTAAGAGATTAATTGACAAAGCCATTCAAATATGCCAGACATATTAGAAAACAATATATATCTAGCATATTAAATAGCTAAAACAGTGTAGGTCTGCCAGTGTACTTACTTGATGCAAGCAGTCTGTAAGATGCTTTCTGGTGACGACTGTGAAGCTGGAAGGCGCATTTCAACTTTTGTATGTATTGTACTGTATGTATATCTTTCTTTTTATAGCACCATCAATTGACATAGTGATTTACAGCAGTAATACGGGTAACATAATAATAAAGCACATAATGGGAATATGCACTTCAGACATAAAAGTAACATTATCGAAAGGAGTCCCTTCCCCGAAGATCATGCAATCTAATAATATATTTCTAGAAGACACAGGAAGTGTTAAGAAAATGGCTTAATAAATACTGCATCAGAGTGCCTAGCCTTAAATCACTTTGGCAAAATTCATTTTTCCTCTCTCATTCACCATCAGCTATATTTTTATATAGGAGTGATGGAAAAAATGTCAATTAAATTTCTATGAAAGCACTTAGACTAAGTCAGTTCTGTGAAATCTTCTCCTCAGGAAAGCACAAATTGAACTTATATTACACAAATGTACCTACTCCCTGAAAGAACTCAATGTTTTCCCATTGCTGCTCACTGGCCAGGGAAAAGGTGTTTGGAATAAAAGCATTAAAGTTAATTGTTGTGAGAGATTTGGCCCACAGTATTCCACATCAAGACTCCACAATCTGCTTCTTTTGATTTTGGCCAAGACTTAATCCTTCCCAACCGTGACTTTTGGAGACGATGATTTTATAGGATGCAACCAGGAAGGACCATTTCCAGTATTACAGCAGAAGTTGCAGTGGAAGAAAAAAGACAGTTAAAACTCGTAGTGTAGGATCTGCTAAGAGGGGTTACCTTGACATGGTTGCAGGCTTGAAATGTTTTGGCCAAAGGATTTAACGAAATGACCCATACTTATGCCGCACCCTGTTGGATCCTAAAACTATCTATGGGGTTAACAAGGAGTTAGAGGTTTAATCCTGGTAATGGCCCTTTGATTAATGTTGCAAGTGGATAGGATGTAAATGTTGCAAATAGTCAGGATGCAAATGTTGCAAAGTGATTAAGGCAGGTGCTTTGCCACTCCTTGTTTCTAGAACATGCTGGAAGGGTCACCTGATCTAGGGTGATTCAGCATAGTCTAAGCCTTGGCATTATTCTGCTGTAGCCAGGTCATCTTTTTCCCCCTGCGACCCCCCCCGGGCGCCTCCGTGGCCACGGACGCTGTCGGGTACTGCCAGCGGCAAGAGGCAGACCCGACGGCCATTCCGGAGGGTGGGGGCCAAGCAGGGAGCAGCGCGGCTTCTCCTGCCTGTGGCCGGTTGCCGGGGACGCGATCGGGCCGTTGCTAAGGCCGCGATCGCGTCTCTAAGGTCCCGGCGGCCGCAGAGCAGGGCGCCGCCATTGCGCTTCAAGTCGCGCATGCGCAGTGATCGCGCGAGGGCAGGAGAGCCCCAGATAGGTCGCGCATGCGCAGATAGGGGTAGGGAGCTAAGGCAGCTCTTAGGAGGTCGCGCGAGAGTAGGGAAGCATAGGGAGAGATTGCGGCGGCCATTAGGAGTTAGTGTAGGCAGAGGGGAGGAGCGCACGCGGCCCCAATGTTATAGTAAGGGCCTCGGGACTACAATTCCCAGGAGGCATAGGGAGACAGGCACCAGGTGCCTGATAGGAGCCAATAGGGCTGCAGGACTGCCCTGTGGGGATATAGATACATTTGGCGGGCTGAAGCTGCGTGTCAGTCAGGAAGAAGCAGGGCAAGGAGACAGACAGAGGAAGGAGGTAGGGTGCAGGAGCTGGAGACTCCCTGCACTAAGGCCCTAGTTAACCCTGTATTACCCCAGGTTAGGGAGTGTTGCCAGGGATAGTCCTAGAGAGGTTCCCTGTCACTCATGGTAGTCAGAGCTGGGGGATAGCAAGGGATAAGGGGTTTGAGGTTAGTCTGCAGAGCGTTGCGGCAGGCGTTTAGGTGAGTTAGTGGCACGAGACAGCTGGGGGGTTCATAGCGGTAACCAGTCCGGGGAGCCATAGCCCAGGGTCCGTGTTGTGAGTGGCGAGGCCACTGGGGGGGTTTCATAGCGGTAACCAATCCGGGGAGCCATAGCCCAGGGCGGCGTTGCGCGTAGTACGAGGCAACTGGGGGGGTTCATAGCGGTAACCAGTCCGGGGATCCATGGCCCAGGGCCCGTATTATGAGTAGGGTGGGTACAAGACCTACCTATATAGGATAGGCAACCCCGAAGGCCCTAGGAGATTGACCCTTAAGCCACCATAGGTTGCTGTATTTATAGGGACGGCCTATAGTGCAGAACGTGTCCCTTAGGTAGGTAGGGACACAGAGAAATATCGTTGTTCCCGGGAAGCGGTGGGACCCTCGTTGGGGTCCCCGGCGGAAGTACCTGAATAAGGATCAGACGGACGTCTGACCCTTTGAGAAGTGTGTTGCGGGCCCGAGCATCGGAGTGCTCGGAAGGTATTTCTACACATGTGCACCAACAGGCCTAATAGATAACTTAGTGACTGCGCAGTCACCCACGACCTCCGTAGGAGTACGGGACATGTGGGTGAGGGATTACAGGACACTGGGTGGGAACGTCAGACATTGGGCCTGAGATGCATAAGGTTATGTAATGTGTTATATGTTCATAGTAAAGCCCTTAGTATATATATAATCACTGTGTGTGTATTTTCTTATTGGGTTCCTATGTAGGGTCATTCTACATTTCTATAGAATCCTACATAGGTGGAGGCGCTGAACCAAGAAGATCCGTTCCAGAGGATTCACCCCAGGCTCTCATTAGCGGAGGCTCAGACCTCCTGTGAGCCTGCAGGTATACGCACCACACCGGTAACACTACATGTTCTACTCACCCACACTATATATGAGATTGGGTGGGGTGGAATACCCGTTACACTGCTCTTTGTTGATCCGTAGCTGGATGCCTCTGGAAGGGCCTCCAGTTGGATTGTACCCCTTTAAAATAGTCTCTGATAATGTGGCCTTACTCTGATCACAGACTGCAGGCCACACTTCACCTTCAGGTGCAATGTCCTGCTGCTGATGTCTCTTTCTGACACACTACAGGGAAGGGTCCCTATCTAAGGCCTTTCCCTGCAGCACACACAATCTACAGTGAGTCGGGGGGATCTATCTTGGACCTTATGGAAAACTGGCCTAGTTTAGTGGAGCACTACTCCCTGGACATTACCTTCACCCTTTCTGTCCTAGTCCCGACTAACGTGGTGTCTCAGGGTGCCAAATGTAAATAACTCTCTCCTCCGCGCTTCCAGTAGCTCTATTGGTTCTCCTGCAACACGTCTAGCAGCCCCTGAGGCTGCTGGGACTTGTAGTCCCCTCACTAAGCCTATTTCTGATGGCCGCTGCAATATCTAGCACTGCACATGTGCGAGGCTTCAATGTGCATGCACACCGGACTAAAACATGGCTTCGCCTTCTATTAGGTACCACCGCGGAACTCTGGCAACCCGATCGCCCCCGGCGGAACCCGCACACAGCCGCAATGTTCCCCACGGAGCCATCCCCTCACGCAGCCCGGAGGTAAGAGGGGGACCTGGATACAGCTAGAATACAACAGACGCGGAAAAAATGGCGGAGAGCCTCCTCTCCTGAACTCACGGACACCGGAAGTCACTGAATTGTAGCGTGGTACACAGCAATTGGAGACACACAGATCCCACTGGCCCGGAGAGCACAGAAGCAGGACAGTCAGGCGGAGGGAACCTCAGGAGACACACAAACTACCCCGATGTACATTTTGCTGTGTATGGGGCTTTTTCTTAGGGGTCTACCGGAATATGTTCAGCTGGGTATTTAAGCCTGATTGGCTTGACGTTGCACCAATGTTTTTGTTTTATAGATTCTCTTCTTGATTTAGTTCATCCCTTTGAAGCTGCTGCGACTTCTTTGCAAATTTCCAGCTCCACTTGGCAATCTTGGTGGTACTTTTATTACAGTATATTTTGGAAATTTTCTGTGGAATTCTTTTTATTTGGACACTTTATTACACATAAAGAACACCTACAAGCTCATATTGAACCCCCAAAATACCCACAACATATATATAAGCATATAAGTTTCACAGAGGAGTGCTACTGAGCATGGCAATATATATATTTAAAACTAGAGACATAACATAAAACACAGACAAAGCTCAGTGCACATCCAGAAAAACTTATATACGGTACAGTGCCTAAATATACATGTATAAATAACTAATAAATAAAATGGTCTTTTAGTTTAACATTTTGGCCAAATTGTTGTAAGCCCTTGAGCTAACTACACGGCAGACCACGTTTCCATAGCCATGCTCAGTAGCACTCCTCTGTGAAACTTATATGCTTATATATATGTTGTTGGTATTTTTGGGGTTCAATATGAGCTTGTAGGTGTTCTGTATGTTTTATAATTCTTGTTCAGCTAGTCTTGGCTGATTGGAGGGTGACAACCTCCTATCCAATTGAAGCTCACTCCCTCCCACATTTAAATGGTTAAAAGCTCACTGCATGGCATCTCCAACTGTCAGAGGAACTTGCCTGCATGCAGTGTGATTGTGACAAATCTATTACAGAGTGCTTTTCCTGGTAATGTACAGGTTAATAAAAGCTTCAATCAGACTTAGAACTTTTGCAACTTATATTGACAGATTTATTATAAATCATTCTTCCTGGCAATGCACAGGTTATTAAGAATCTATACTAGTGTAGGGACCCTTGAAACGTGGTCTGCCTTGTAGTTGGCTCAAGGGCTTACAACAATTTGGCAAAAATGTTAAACTAAAAGACCATTTTATTTATTAGTTATTTATACATGTATATTTAGGCACTGTACCGTATATAAGTTTTTCTGGATGTGCACTGAGCTTTGTCTGTGTTTTATGTTATGTCTCTGGTTTTAAATATATATATTGCCATGCTCAGTAGCACTCCTCTGTGAAACTTATATGCTTATATATATGTTGTGGGTATTTTGGGGGTTCAATATGAGCTTGTAGGTGTTCTGTATGTTTTATAATTCTTGTTCAGCTAGTCTTGGCTGATTGGAGGGTGGCAACCCCCTATCCAATTGAAGCTCACTCTCTCCCACTTTTAAATGGTTAAAAGCTCACTCCATGGCATCTCCAACTATCAGGGGAACTTGCCTGCATGCAGTGTGATTGTGACAAATCAATACAGAGTGCTTTTCCTGGTAATGTACAGGTTAATAAAAGCTTCAATCAGACTTAGAACTTTTGCAACTTATATTGACAGATTTATTATAAATCATTCTTCCTGGCAATGCACAGGTTATTAAGAATCTATATTAGTGTAGGCACCCTTGAAACGTGGTCTGCCGTGTAGTTGGCTCAAGGGCTTACAACAATTTGGCCAAAATATTAAACTAAAAGACCATTTTCTTTATTATTTATTTATACATGTATATTTAGGCACTGTACCGTATATAAGTTTTTCTGGATGTGCACTGAGCTTTGTCTGCGTTTTATGTTATGTCTCTGGTTTTAAATATATATATTGCCATGCTCAGTAGCACTCCTCTGTGAAACTTATATGCTTATGTAACCCTGGTCTCCAGCAGCTCCTAGAGACCCCCCTCACTTGGAGCAGCGTGGTCGCGGGTGCCGCCGGAGCCAGCGACGGGCCCGACGGCTGCTTCCAAAGGTGGGGGCCAGAGCAGGGAGTAGCGTGCTATCTCCGCGAGTAGGCTGGTTGCCGGGGACGAGATTGGGTCGTTGCTAAGGCCGTGATCGCGTTGCTGCGGTCCCGGCGGCTAGCGAAGAGGGCGCCGCCATTGCGGAGAGACTCACGCATGCGCAGTGATCGCGCAGGCAAGACCCCAGAGCTAGGGAGAAGTCGCACGAGTGTAGGGAAAGTGCAGGAAGGGTTGAGGTGGCCCCCAAAGACTCGCGCATGCGCAGGGCAAGTGCGCACGCGGCCCCAATGCCAGGATAGGCTCTATGGGACTACAACTCCCATGGAGCATAGCGAGGGAGACACCAGGTGCCTCATAGTAGCCAATAGGGCTGAAGCATTGCCCTGGAGGAAAGAGATATATTGTTTGGGCTGCAGCTACGCAGTCAGTTGGAGCAGCGGAGCAGAAGGGGAAGGAAGGGTGCAGGGAGCGAGTGAAGCTCCTGCATCGCGTAAGGTCCCCCACATCCCAGGTAGGCCCCAACTCCCCACCAGGTTAGTGGGTAAGCGCTGAGGGACGGCCCAAGATAGGGACGCTGCCCTTAGTGCGTTAGTGTGCTTTCTTGTCAGGGTCACGGCGGGCAGTGCTGTGAGGCCTGACAAGAAGGCATAGGGTTAGTGTACAGCAAGTTGCTGTACGCATTCAGTAGGTTGTAGCGCGTAGCTACCCCATTAGTTAGTGTTAGGGAGAGTCAGGACTGGGAAGAGTAAGGGGAACGGAGCAGGTTATTAACCCCTTAGGTCCCAGAGAGGTCCTCACTCCCCAGTTTGTGGTGCTACAGGGACAGGCCCTAGGTTAGGGACCGTGTCATGTAGTGCCAGTCTTAGATAGGGATCAGCGGATGCTGCAGTTCCTTGAAAGAGATTTGGGCCCAAGTCGGTGCTCAAAGACAAAGACTATCTTCAGGGTGGTACCGCCCCTGGCGGACCCCAAGCAAGGATTCACCGGACCGGATCAGACGGGATCCCAGAACGACAGAGCCTTTGTGAAGTTCCTTGCAGGCCCGAGTGCAGAAGCACTCGGCAGGTACTCTATAAGTGCACCAACTAAGCTTAACATTTTCTCTCACATAGTGGCAGCGCTGACAACGGGACAAAGGGGTTGGGCTGTGGGCACTGTGGGGATGTTATATGGTGGTGATGTTATGAGTACAAGAGATGATGTAATAGTTATAATGTTAGTGTTTGTTCATTCAGTAAACCTGTTATCCATAATACTGGTGTATGTGGTTTCTGAGTGGGTTCCTATGTTAGGGTCATTCTACATTTCCATAGAATCCTACATAGGTGGAGGCGCTGAAACAAGAAACGTTCCAGAGGATTCACCCCAGGCTCTCACTAGCGGAGGCTCAGACCTCCTGTGAGCCTGCAGGTATACGCACCACACCGGAAACACCGCATGTTCTACGCACCCACACTATATATGCGATTGGGTGGGGTGGAATACCCGTTACATTTGGAGGCGCTGCTGAGATACCACCTGGGGTGCCCTGTTCCATTTTTTTCCAAATTGTCCCGTTCCTATTTTTGTCACCATGTTTGTAAAGTCCGGACACGAGGTCCTTGCCTGGGCTTTGAGGCAATATCTAAACCCTGGCCAGGTAGTGGCGGTAGGAGGCATTCCCGTGATTATACCCACAATCAAGGTCCGGGAGTATATGCGTAAAGTTCCTGGGTGGCCGTACTCATGTTTCTTAGATGAAGAACAAGATCCCACGTCCACATGGAAAACCATACTTTTTGTAGTGACCCACACTGCAGATATATGCCTGGCAGAGGCACCGTCCGCACTGTTCATGCCCGGGGGCCCCTCAGAGGGGTACCCCCTAGTCTATGCCGACCCAGGAAAATGGCGTCTCCCGCCAAAGCAGGAGAGCGCACGTGCTGCTGACTGCCAACCTGCACAGAAAGATGTTGCAACAATCTGTCCGGGTTTGGCGCGAAAATCAGAGCCCCTTCCCTGTGATGTGAGTGACTCAGTGCAGAGCCAAAACCACTCCCTTGTAGAAAGTGCCCTTCCTTCAGATTCCACCAGGGGGAGCAAGCACGGTTATCTTCAACCATACGTTGACGCCGTAATAGATTCTTTGTTCTCTGAGGATGAGATAGACTGTCAGGGGATACACCCTAATGTGTATGTGCCCTGGCGAACGCCAGGAATGGAAGTCCTTGCACTAATGTGTCCCTGCCTGCAAGAAGCCTATAGCGAGGGAGCTACTTTGTCCCAGTTACCAATAGACTTCAAGACTACCGAGGTGGATGGGGAACTGTGTATACAGTGCTTTAGCCCCACCTGTGACTGTTCTAGAGGCGCACTGGCGTGGGAGCCCAAATGTGATTGCTGCGGTGCAATTTTCTTGATGCCTATTGTACCCCAGCCTACAGAGCCAGCTAAGGAGCCAAGTGAACCCTTGTTAGAGTAGAGCGCGACCGCAGTGGAGGTACCGGAGCACGCCAGCTTCGTACCAACAACCACTGGCTGTATCGCAGAAGACCCCGGTGACTCCCGTGCGGAGGATACTATCGTGATATCCTCCGGGGAAGAGGTTGAAGTCCCATCGGTGGCGATGCGCCTACCGGCGAACAACCCCAGCGGTGATGCAGAGGAGACAGAGGAATCACAGGGTAAGGTGTCTATACCCCCGTCTTCCTTTAGTGAAATCATCGAACCAACTATTTCGGCGGATACAGAGTCTGCTGTGGGCCCGTGGGCCCTGGAGGAGGTGTATCCCGATGTTGCGGACCCTGCTGTGGGCCCGTGTGCCCTACAATGGTCAGTCCGACCTAGTACAGAGGTACCATCGGTCCTAGAATGGGGACCAGTACCAAACGAAGACAAGGGTGAGTCGACTGCCCCAGGGGTGTTGGGGGTGAACCTCCAGGTGACTGCGGAGCACGATAGCTCCTTAAGTCTGGTCACCAGGGCGAAGGGCTCCCCTCTGCATTGCGTCCTGGCGGAGGTGTCCTCCTTAGAAGGTAGCTGTCCAGTGGTGCGAGTGGACTCGTACCTACCTGATCGTGTTCCAGATGAAGCGGAACCCATCGCAAGCCAGCGGAGTGGTGAGGAACCTCCTTACTTCGCACCGGCTCCTGATCTGAGTGTGAGCCCGTGCGCTCCGACACAAGTGGTCCCAGGACTGGGATCCCAAGCTCCCGAGTTTCCAGCAAGTAAGTGGACTGCCCCAGAAGTGCCGGGGGCAGGTCCCAAGACAGCCAAGGTGGGAACTGACAGCGTCCCCGAGGACCTGTTGTCACCATGAATCACCGCAGTGGTAAGGTATCTACCCTTTACCCCCTGCCAGGTGAAATAGAAACTTCGTCGAAAGAGACATTGTCCAGTGCTCGCTTCCCAGTGGAAGCCTCGCCAAAATGTAGGGACAAAGACTGTGTGAAGAGGGATTCCGGGAAAGTGGCTTCCTTTAAGCCCAAAAAGGAGCGCCCCATTCCCCAGGTAGTGGACCGCGGGAAAGGTCCTGGCCTCCTGGTCTACTGCATCCATGCCGCGGATGACTGGGTAAAGGCCTGGTTAATAGACGTTGTACTATTCCTTCCACCAGTGGGAGGAAGTAGTACAGAACCAGTGACTGTTTCCCCAGAGTGTGCTCCATCTGGGGGAGGCTCTCGGACGCAAAAGTGAGGTACCCCCACTTGATCAGTTAGGGGCACCCCACAAATGGTCTCAGCAAGCAGCTGATGTTCAGCTGGCCTCGGGTATTATGTGGGAATTTCATTGTACCCAGTCATATAATTGCCATGTGATGAGTTGTATTTTCTATGCTGTGCATTTTGATTGTATAACTATTATGTCGATTGATGTCGTTCCCCAAGCGGGGACGTTGGATTTTCCACCAGGGGGAGAGTGTAACCCTGGTCTCCAGCAGCTCCTAGAGACCCCCCTCCCTTGGAGCAGCGTGGTCGCGGGTGCCGCCGGAGCCAGCAACGGACCCGACGGCTGCTTCCAAAGGTGGGGGCCGGAGCAGGGAGTAGCGTGCTATCTCCGCGAGCAGGCTGGTTGCCGGGGACGCGATCGGGCCGTTGCTAAGGCCGCGATCGCGTTGCTGCGGTCCCGGCGGCTAGCGAAGAGGGCGCCGCCATTGCGGAGAGACTCGCGCATGCGCAGTGATCGCACAGGCGCAGGTAAGGCCCCAGAGCTAGGGAGAAGTCGCGCGAGTGTAGGGAAAGTGCAGGAAGGGCTGAGGTGGCCCCCAAAAACTTGCGCATGCGCAGGGCAAGTGCGCACGCGGCCCCAATGCCAGGATAGGCTCTATGGGACTACAACTCCCATGGAGCATAGCGAGGGAGACACCAGGTGCCTCATAGTAGCCAATAGGGCTGAAGGATTGCCCTGGAGGAAAGAGATATATTGTTTGGGCTGCAGCTACGCAGTCAGTTGGAGCAGCGGAGCAGAAGGGGAAGGAAGGGTGCAGGGAGTGAGTGAAGCTCCTGCATCACGTAAGGTCCCCCACATCCCAGGTAGGCCCCAACTCCCCACCAGGTTAGTGGGTAAGCGCTGAGGGACGGCCCAAGATAGGGACGCTGCCCTTAGTGCGTTAGTGTGCTGTCTTGTCAGGGTCACGGCGGGCAGTGCTGTGAGGCCTGACAAGAAGGCATAGGGTTAGTGTACAGCAAGTTGCTGTACGCATTCAGTAGGTTGTAGCGCGTAGCTACCCCGTTAGTTAGTGTTAGGGAGAGTCAGGACTGGGAAGAGTAAGGGGAACGGAGCAGGTTATTAACCCCTTAGGTCCCAGAGAGGTCCTCACTCCCCAGTTTGTGGTGCTACAGGGACAGGCCCTAGGTTAGGGACCGTGTCATGTAGTGCCAGTCTTAGATAGGGATCAACGGATGCTGCAGTTCCTTGAAAGAGATTTGGGCCCAAGTCGGTGCTCAAAGACAAAGACTATCTTCAGGGTGGTACCGCCCCTGGCGGACCCCAAGCAAGGATTCACCGGACCGGATCAGACGGGATCCCAGAACGACAGAGCCTTTGTGAAGTTCCTTGCAGGCCCGAGTGCAGGAGCACTCGGCAGGTACTCTATAAGTGCACCAACTAAGCTTAACATTCTCTCTCACATAGTGGCAGCGCTGACCACGGGACAAAGGGGTTGGGCTGTGGGCACTGTGGGGATGTTATATGGTGGTGATGTTATGAGTACAAGAGATGATGTAATAGTTATAATGTTAGTGTTTGTTCATTCAGTAAACCTGTTATCCATAATACTGGTGTATGTGGTTTCTGAGTGGGTTCCTATGTTAGGGTCATTCTACATTTCCATAGAAACCTACATAGGTGGAGGCGCTGAAACAAGAAACGTTCCAGAGGATTCACCCCAGGCTCTCACTAGCGGAGGCTCAGACCTCCTGTGAGCCTGCAGGTATACGCACCACACCGGTAACACCGCATGTTCTACGCACCCACACTATATATGCGATTGGGTGGGGTGGAATACCCGTTACACTTATATATATGTTGTGAGTATTTTGGGGGTTCAATATGAGCTTGTAGGTGTTCTGTATGTTTTATAATTCTTGTTCAGCTAGTCTTGGCTGATTGGAGGATGCAACCTCCTATCCAATTGAGGCTCACTCCCTCCCACACTTAAATGGTTAAAAGCTCACTCCATGTCATCTCCAACTATCAGGGGAACTTGCCTGCATGCAGTGTGATTGTGACAAATCAATACAGAGTGCTTTTCCTGGTAATGTACAGGTTAATAAAAGCTTCAATCAGACTTAGAACTTTTGCAACTTATATTGACAGATTTATTATAAATCATTCTTCCTGGCAATGCACAGGTTATTAAGAATCTATATTAGTGTAGGGACCCTTGAAACGTGGTCTGCCGTGTAGTTTTCTCAAGGGCTTACAACAATTTGGCCAAAATGTTAAACTAAAAGACCATTTTATTTATTAGTTATTTATACATGTATATTTAGGCACTGTACCGTATATAAGTTTTTCTGGATGTGCACTGAGCTTTGTCTGTGTTTTATGTTATGTCTCTGGTTTTAAACACTTTACTACACAGTTTGATCCAGGCTCCAATTTTTGAATGTCGACGATCTAATTATATTATATACTTTTTTTCACCAAGGATCACTCTAAAAAAAGTTGTGTATATTTTTATAAGTATATTCTATACATTGTTTAGTGAGAAAAAGGAAAGGGCTCTAGTACATGAGCTAATTTGTCATATCAATATAACGGTATAATACCAATAATAATTAGACCGAGGTCCTTAGAGACAAAGCACATAAACTTAATAGTACATTTATTAAAATATAAAAATTTAAAAAAACAAATATAGCATATTATGTAACACCTGAACCTTGAAATGCTAACTAAATGTTTGTAAGAAGAAAAGTCTCACGTGTCTTTTTGATGCTGGATATCCGGATCTCTATGAATAAGAGAATTCAATTGAAAAAAATATTTGTTCTGTTGTCCGGTTTAAACTATGGGAATCTTGTTATTACTCGTGAGATTCGTTACGAGGGAATTGTTTCTTCGTTTATGCAGAATTTCCTGTGAATTTTCCATATGAATGATGCCAGAAGCAACCAAAGGTGACAAATTCCCTGTATTTTCATCATCTCTTTAAGGCAGCGTTTCCCAAATTGGGTTCCGCGGAAACCTGGGGTTCCGTGGAATAGTCCAAGGTGTTCCGCCTACAGACGGGCCACCCGCACTCACTGTGATGGCTTTCCTTATTTTCCCCCTCAACCTTTTCCGAGCCCACTGTCATGGCTCTCCCCCTCAACCCCCCCCCCCCCGAGCTCTCAGGTTAGGACTGCAGGAGCGCACTCTAGCTGTGCAGCAATTCGGGTGCCTGCTAGAGCGTGGGCTTGCAGGCCTGACTACTCTGACCGCCTCCTGCCCCGCCACCACCTCTTTCGCTCCCCCCCACCGCCTCCTTTCCCCCCCGCCGCTGCCTCCTCCGGCCCCCCGCCACGCCTCTTCCATTGCCCCTCCATTATCACCACCGTCACTTCCTTCGCTAGCAACCACAGGGCAGGATACCAGGCTCTCCTCCCACCTGTGGTAGGCATATGGGGGGAGGAAATGTGAGATCCATGGCAGTGGAGGGTGATGTGAGATACAGGTGGGGAGGGTGATGTGAGATACAGGGGGGGAGGGGGTGATGTGAGATACGGGGGAGGGCGATGTGAGATACAGGGGGAGGGTGATGTGAGATTCGGGGGGTATATGAGGTTGGCGAGGACAGCAGGCTGCGGGAGATAGCGGCATCTGAGCGGCTGCCGGGGTTCCCAGCAATTCCAAAATGGCCGCCGGGACCGCACGGAGGGCCTAGGCAGGGGATCAGAGGAGACCGGCAGAAAGAAGATTGGAAGCTGTGTCTGAGTTTTGGATCTCAGCTGTGGAGCAAAATAATTTGGACTCTTTTCCAACACTTAAGGATTTTCTTGAAGAATCCGAATTTGATCTTGAAGAAGGAATTCGCAGCGACATTGCAGATCATCTTTGCATCTTCTATCAATCAGTATTTTCCATCCTTAAATGAAAAAAATCCATTCGTACAAGATAAACCAGTCAGGTTTTCTGACCTAGATTTTGAAAATCTGATCGATATTACTTGTGACAGTCAACTAACACAAAAATGTAAAGAAGTTTCTCTTATTGCTTTTTGGGGCGATATACGCGAAGAATACCCTGCGTTGTCGCGGTGGGCAATCAAAATACTGTTGCCATTCGCCAGCAGGTACTTGTGCGAAACTGGATTCTCGCTATACTCTGGAATCAAAACGAAGTATCGAAACCGACTTGATGCAGCTCCAGATTGAAAATTGCAAATACAATTGTCAACAAATAAACCGGATATAAGAAGAATTTGCCCAAAAAAGAAAATATTACACTCTGCGCATTAAAAGGTATGTTGACGTTTGTCGGATTTTTTTTAATACTAATAATAATAAACAAAGAATCTGATATTATAATTATCATTTAATTAAGAGTTAAACCTTATTTTTTTCCCTGATGGGCACGTATACAGGGCGGCTGCATTTATTTATGGGACATGAAAGAGGACAAAACGTGTAGTTGCCTTCCCCCCGGAAAAATGTAACTTTCAATTTAAAGGAATTTGATCTTGAACAAAGAAAATATTTAAGGGGTTCCATTCTATTGTACAAAATATAAAAGGGTTCAACGACTAAATTTAATTGGGAAACGCTGCTTTAATGTGTTGAGATGTTCCGTTTAAAAGATCCTCTCTGGACAGATAAATTGGGGTGCCTCAGGATAATTCTAGTTAATTGCCACGTAGCACTCTAGGCAATACGTGGAGAGTCAATTTGGGTGTAGCTCGGTAGATTGTCTGCTCTGCATGATCGTCTGGACCACCACAGCTCCTGTAACGTGGATCACAGCGGAGAAGATCAGGAAGGCTACTTGCAGTCCAGTAGTGGTGCTCTAGGTTTCCTCTTCCAGCAATGTGGCTACACGCTGAAGCATGGCAGCTGAGTCTTGTGGCCGTTTAGGCTTCCGCTGGTACGGAGCATCTCACATGCGCAGCATATCGGTATATGTACCGACAGCAATCAAATTCAACGCCAACTGAATGGATAGGAGAGTTATTTCTACGGATGCTGTTGAGGTCCATGGTTCTCACCCAACGCGTTTCACCTTTACAGGCTCTCTCATGGGTAACCGCCAGATACCTTAATCAAACATTATACTGTAAGTAAATTGGCATGTCACATGACCCTAATTTGAGGTCACATTGAAAGCAAATTTCGGTATAAAATTGGTGACATTGTTAAACATTTAGAGCACTGTAATTTGCAAAACATTTTTGCATGGCTGACTTAAAGACATTTGACATCTCTAGTCTGCATTATTCACAGTATTACACCTGTTAGGCAAGTGATAGTAAAATATTCTCATAATCTTTTTAATTTTTTAATTTTTAACCGGTGCCAGTGTAAGCTTTAATTTCTTACTAACACTTTAAGCCTCTGATGGCTTGGTTTCATTCATCTATTGGAGGTTTTATTTAGAATTACTTTTATGTTGTTTATGTTACTGTCAGGATATATTCACTGCAGACTTAACACTGCCACCTTCTTATTTACATACCTCAGGAAATATCATCACACTGTGCTACTGTAACTGTTACAGTTGAATGAGATATACTGTACAGTATTTAATGGAAAAATAGCTAGTGAAAAAAACTCACTATCAACATTTACATTATGGAATTATGTATTTATTTAATGGACCCAATATATCTTACTTCAAAAAGTAAAGTATTAACAGTTTTGATCAAAAGCGATCAGAAAGGTTACCCCTCTATTGAGCTCTCAATCCTGGAAAGTCTAAAGTGGACTGAAAATCGCCCTGTAGTCATTAAACTGAATGGGACTGCCAGTGCCCCCTGCTGTGTTAATCCTATGGGCCATTAGTATTTTTGCAGAAATGTCACTGAAATGGGCAGCATGTACCCAGCATGTACCTGAGTGATGTTGGTGATTGCCCCAGATTTTCCAAGGCAAGTTTTAGAATAAAGGCTGGCGCAGCAGTATTATTGATATTACTGTGAAAAATAACCCCAATAATAATTATTACGTTTCCAGAACATTTTAATTGTAACTATGACAATTTCCTTTCATAATCATATTTCTCTACTTGTACACCATTGGAGATGAAGGGGTCTGCTTTAACGCTTAGTAACATTCATAATAAATTACTGTAGTATAAAAAAAAGTATACTGTACTTTGTTATTTAGGTAACAAAATTAAGAATTAGTTGAACCATTAAACAACCAGACAGGCATTAACCTGCTGTGATAGACTGGACTTTCAGTGAAGTGGGCTCTGGCCCTCATGCTGCACATGTACTGTGATTGTTGTATATCAACGTGAACACATAGCAGCAGTTATTATTAGTATTGATATTATGGCAAAAAAATAATCCCAAAAATAATTATTAAACTTACAAAACAGTTTAACATCATATAATTACACTAATAAAAAAAATCACTCTAGTTTAACAAAGTGTATATGTGGCATGATGTAGTTCCGGTTGGGAGCAGCGCAGTGCAGTTAGGAGAAGACGGTGGGAAAGTCCCTGCAGAGGATGTGGCCGGGGTCTGCACTCAGCATCTCCCTCAGGCTCTCCCAGTGGCTCCGGCATGAGCTCAGCATCCAGACATGCTCCAGGGGATCCAGCACTGCCAAACCAGCAGACGCGGACCTGCCGCCTTCCTACTCCTCATTACCGGACACGGAAGACGAGCTGTCCATGTCCCGCAGCCCGGCCCGGAGCAGCCTCCCGCCCCCTCTCTGCCTCTGGGGATCCCATGGGGGCTTGGTCGCAGAGATGAGATGAGGAGGGGAGGCGGGTTATGGTGGAAGCATGTACCTGTGCTCGGCACTGGGTGTGGGGGAAAACTCCGGTGAAGTGACTGTGGTGGTGCATGCACTGTTATGAGCTGCCAACACTTGCTACAGTCTCTTCTGCCAGCAGTAACGTCACTTCCAGGACTGTACTTCCGCCTCCATGAAGGCGATCTACTGGAAGGGAAATTTTCGTTTTGGTAGGTGCCAGCATAGAAGTTTCACTTCAAAAACCCTGCTTTAAAAAGGGGTTTAAGATCTTGATTCAATATATAAACATTCATAACTTAAGTTCCCCAATACTTAGAAAGATGCCATTTTCACATGCTCTACACATGCACATTTGCACCTAAAATGTGACAGCCTAATGTCTATTTTCACAGGAGAAACAGTTATCTGTCTTTGGCACCTCTTACTCAGGCAGTGTGCGGTATGATTTTATTTGTCTTATTGCCATAATGCCGCATATGTACCTCTAATTATGCAGAATTGATGATGTCACATGATATTCTCTTTTTAATAAAATCCCCCAACTAAGCGGTTACCTGTTAGTCACCTCTCTCTGAGATGCACAAGTGATTACTCGAGAATGTTTAGTTTCCTTTGAGGCTAACAACCTGGTATCTGGTTATCGTTTATTGCCTTATAAACATCACATACGTAACTTTTAGTGATAGCCCCTTATTACAGTATGTCCTCTTTGTAGATCTGCACAGACCCAGGAAGGGACTTGACCTACCATAAACCAAATATATTCTATTTTTAAAATCAAACTGCAGCTACATTGACCCCTGAAGCACCAGATTGATTAACATACATAATATTTCCCACCATGTTCCTTACACCACCTGGGAGTTGTTTGAAACCCACATAACAGAGCCACATAGAGGGATTTTAACTAATCCACATGGATTGAAGTCTGAAAAATCCATCTCCGGATTTTATCCCGCAGAACAAATTTTGAAAGGGAGGACCAGGAAATAGATTCTGACTGGTTAGCCCATTTCTTTTCAGAAGTCTTAGACCAATTACGACACAATGTTATACTGTGTCTAAAGCCACACAGTACTTTCCCCACATTTCTACAGTAAACTCACAATACTTCTAACACTTTCTAAATTAATGCTGATTCATGCTAATCCATCCACCACTCAACACTACCTGCCATATTACTTTCCCCATCACAACAAGATTTTGGGTGTATGGAACTAATTTTATTAAAAGTGAGTTAGTGAGTGTGGCATAAGTATAAAATTGTGATATTCTCTAGCCTGACATCTTGTTAAATATCCACTCACTTCCTATCCTTAGTTAGACTTTGCCAGTCGATCTGAACAAATAACCTTTGTGATTAAGAAATGGTATATGTTTATTGTGGGGTTTTTGTTGGTCCAAAAGGAAAGTATGCCATTTATCAAAATGTAATACATTTGCAAAACAGCAACAGGAAGTAAAGGTGGGCACTGCTACTGGTGTATTGGTTTTGGTTTTTAAAATGTTTGTTTTGCTTTTGCCAGGAATTAATTGGTTTTGGATTTGTAAACAAATTACAGTATGGCAAAAAATTAGAAATGTGAACTTTTGTGCAAAAGTTATTAATGAACCCAAAACTTCATCACGTTTATTAAAAGATTTAAAAAAAAGATAATCTCTGAGATCCCAGTTTGCAGTAGAAAACGAATCTCTCACATTTTGGCTGGAACTACTGTAGATGTTTAATAGCTAAATTCTGGAAGATACCGGATCCTTCTCCCATTAATTGAATCCTTCAAAAAGTAAATGACATAATGATTATGGAGAAACTGATTATTATTTTTCAAGGTAATTTCTTTTAAATGTCTGCTAGTTGGTCCCTTTTCTCAAAATCTAAAGTATGTTACGAACTGATTATTTTTTTTCTGCTACATTAATTACCATGAGATTTTACTTTGTTGTGTCAATTTAGTTAGTGTTTCTTGTCATATATGCATCCCCTCTATTTGATATTTGCATGTCAATAACATGATGCGCTTGCTAACTTTTTCTTTTATTGCATCTGTATCCAATGTCCTACCCCTCCCGGTTTTATTTCTTCTGCGTCGCTCCCCATTCCAATTATACTTATATGAAAAATTAAGTTATAAATAAACAGTTATGTAAAAATATATAGACAAAAATAGAAAAACCACGCACCAGATAGTGATAATAGGATTAGGTAATTAAAGTGTTAATAAGTGATATATTGGTGAATATATTATACTGTAAATGGAAACGTATACAAAGTGACTGTGTAAAACAAAGTTATATAATCAGTGTCAATCACAAGTGCTGGATAGAAAACAACAAAGCTGAATTAAACCTGTGTATTTCTGACAAGAGAAGCTGCAGCTGCTTATATATGGGATGGCACAGCAACCTATTACACTAGTACAAAGAAAATAAGAAAAACAGCGCAAAATCTCATGGTGTAGTATATGTAGCCCTGGGTAGTTTTGGGCTATAGGTCTTCCTCCTCCTGGCAGTAATACCTAGTAAGGGCAGGTTGCCAGGAGTAATCATGGGTTTCCCCCACACATGCAGTGCAGTGAGTCAGTGAAAGTAGTGTCATCAGGCCTTGTGTCCAATCAGACACACAGGGGTGGTGCTTACTGGAGCTACTTACTGCTTGGAACTTCCTGATTTAGTCAGTCTGTCCCTACTGTGAGAGGGGCAAGGTTACCCATACCAACTGTCAGGGCTCTAGCAGGCTTGAGGCCTCCCTCCTTGGAGCGTGGGGTTAACCAATACCTCTTATCCCACCAGGGGATAGGAGAAGAGCAAGAACCACTCTTGGTGCCCTTGGTTGGGAGTGAGTTCAGGGACATCCTAAGGGTGGGCACCCTAAGAAGAACTGCTGTGATTGTGACTGCTGAATCCAGGAACCAAATAAAGCATCCTGACCGTTTATAAATTACCTCCTGCCTGAGACTGAAGTATATTGGGTGGGAGGAGGACATGTTCTTTTGCAGATACTTCACCCCATACAGCTGGGGGCTGCACAAGATGGAGTCACTGCACCTGTGAGTAGAAGTTGGGCAAGACCCCAGAAGCCTGTCCTGTTATTCCCCTTTACCACCATGCGGGAGACCCAGGGCCCCCTGTCACCAGCAGGTATGCACCACACGGAGCCATGTAACCGAAGTAGCATTTCCCCTAGGAAACCCTATGTGAGATTGGGGCGGGGGGTGGGGAAACAGGGTTACATATATTAAAAATGTATTGATATCTTCAAACAGCAGGTGAGTACTTGAGATAAAGATTAAAGAGTATGACATGTTACCACAACAGTGTCACCCGTCTCGATCGTCCTATCCCACGGATTGTGCCAGATAGAGTGTCCAAGAACTCATGTCGGTGAATCACGAACCGCTGCAAGGAGTCTCGGTCCCGGTCTGCTGTGCTTCCTGTATTGAAAACGCTGTTGTATGGTCCCCCCACACTGTGGAGAAATGCCGGTTGCACGTGGCAGAGTCTCGGCAGCTGCCGATGATGTCAGCTCGTTACTGTCACTGGATCCTGTTTTTATTTTTTTAAAGAAATAGCTTCAAGAATTCAAGACAATACTCCAGGTGAGGTTTAAACTAATGGCTTAGGTATCATCATTACTTCCTGATATCTGCTCCTAATACTGTATCCCTCTGTATCCAGCCTGACACCCCATTTACCATCCCTGATGATTTGTTATGAAGATCATCAGATACTAATTTGAATTTTTATATAGAAATTTATCAAGTATGTCAATTTACTGTAGCACTTCTTGCTTCGGTAAATTATTCTGAAATTGTTAATAGAAGGAGTTAGGGATGTGTTTGACAAAGAAGGTAATCTTAAAATGTATTTACATCTGCATCATGGATCAGTGACGGAATTACCTGGGCACATCAATGTACATAAGATTTGATTAAGAAGCAAGGAATTCTTTGGGCACCAAAATCCATATTCATACATCCCTTGAATATTCGTATCTGTATGAAAATAGTCCCTTTTCTAGTCCAATGTAATTTATAAATGACAATTTAAAATCTACTTTTCTCTGCTAACCATTGGCTTTTGATTCGGTTTCAGGCAGATTTATTTTCTTCTACAGTATGGTCTTTGTGACTGTAAACTTAGCATTGATCTTTTATAAAACTCTTATAATCTAAAAAAAGTTATCTCAACTTTTGCACTTCTGACAGCTATCTTGTGAATCTCTTGTTTCCTTCAGCCTCAGGGGCCCTTTTCATGATGATGTCATTGGGATCATGCACACAGTTCTTAAGCTTGGATGGTCATGTAGGCGAATGAGAATTTATTGTACTCCCTTTCATGGCTCTTATACAGTACTTATTGACATCACACAGAATGGAGGAGACAAAGAGAGAACAAGTTCCTTCAAATTTCGGGTCATTTTTAATTTAAGAATTAGAATTACATACTAATAATAGTATGTTTTTTAAATAATAAGACATAATTTACCAAGATTTAACACATTAAATAAATAAGTGCCATCGGTTCACTTTGGTGCTAAGAAGGGCTGTATCTTTAAAGGAATAATGTCATCACTAAAAACTTGTCTCTTGTACTCCGTGCAGTATTCAAATGTTGATAACACATACTCATTAATGTAGCATGAACCATGTATGAAAGTGCTACTTCACAGTGAAGAATACAGTTTATCTTAACGCTGAAATGCCATTGCTTGAAATGAAGCTCTCTAAAGTAGATAGTTCTGCACATTAAACATTATTGCATTGGGTAATGCAATCAATTACCAGATGCCAGAAGGATTGCAGACTGATTACACAGAGTTTACAATAAATGCACATTCCTTTATTCCCACAATGAACTGTGTTAAAATGTACTGTAACTTTTTTAGTCTGGTTTCTGGGATTTAGGAGAAAAGAAAACTAACATTTATTCTCTCTTCCTGCTACACCACAGAACATGCTCATTAAATTCAAGATTAGGCTGTGTAATCAAGACAAAGGGAATCTGTGGAGCATGTGGGAAGAATACGCAGAAATCTGAAAGAAATGTGATCTCTTTGGGATTTGCCCTGCAGACACAGCGCCACTTTTTAAAAACTCAATCAAATGCAAATATACAACATTTTTTAAGTATTTATTTTATGCAATCATTTTTGTGAAGGGGAAAAGTGTATTTATTTTTACTGAAACTTATAGCAATAAAGAGCCAAAAAATCCTTACATTCAGGTACAAAGAACTTTTGTTTGATTGGATTCTGATGAATTTCACTGTAGGAAAAGAATATTCTTAAATTGCTGTTATGGACAACTTCATATAGTGGTTCAGAGCAGAAGGCAAAACTAAATCTCCTATATCACATCAAATACAGGGTATATCATGTATCAGACCTGAAAATCTGCCAGGGATAAATGATATGGATCACATTTCATGCATGCGATACTCTAACATTTCCTCAACTACCACATGGTATCTATCGCTTCAGAAGAAAACACATTCTGAGCTCAATTTTTTACTGTATATAAATGCTCCCAAAACTTAGGAAAATGTGGTATTTACACCATTACAATTTCAAAGACGTTTGATCTTATAATTACTACGTGGTTACGCCTAGAGACACCTTTAGTGTCAGATAGTATCTCATGGAGAAGCACCTCTTGGTAAATATGGCTCTTTACAGCTAATATGAATTAGGCTTCTATTTGTCATGATAATAGGTGGGCTATTATCACATAACACACGTCCTTTAAACCAAGGTCATTGCAGGATTGATAAAAAGTGATTTTGCATCTGAATTGCATTTTTCATTTTCATGTCAGATACAATCATTAGAGTTTCTGTGCCATGGAGTCAGTCTATATGCTTGTCAAGAGAGAGGGGATTTGGCCGGGATTAAAGGGGTTACACCCCATTTGGGCACCCCCTACTCTCACCTGCGAAGCAAGGGGTTAACTGGACTGAGGTCCAGTAATGTGTTTTCTACCTTGCTTCAGTATCCAAATGTTTATTCCCCTGTATAAATGTAATGTCTCATCCTGGTGTTTGCACTCACACATACACTAGGGTTGATGCGGGAGGGAAGGGGTTAATGTTAATTTAGTTATTATAGCCCTTTGTTCCCTTTTCCCACGTTTTCAGGCTCCATTTTACAGCCATCCATAGGTCGCCATTGAGACTCCATGCGTTCTAATGGCAGAAGTAGCGGTTTTGGACCTGTTTTCCAGCGACGACCAGCAGGTGGCGTCCGAGAGGAGGAGTGGCGGTTTCCTATTGTAAGTCAATGGGCTCATTGACTTCAATGGAGATTCCTCAAGGCCGGCCTCGAGGAACAGGTTGGCAGCCATCCAAACCGCAGACCGCAAAAGCGGATACAATGTCTTTGAAAACAGTTTAATTACTTCGGTCAAGTTCAAAGACAATTGGCGTGGGAATCTTAGGTTCTAGGGACCCTGGGAATAAAGTTCTTTTTGCCCCTAGCTCCTAGGAACCCCCACACACGATCCACACCGGGTCCAGGAATGAGAGACCCCCGTAAGGGGTCGAGCGGAGAAGGAGGGTCGCGCCATTGACTACAATGGCGGAGCGGAGGTCCCATTGAATCTAATGGCGGCATGTGCCATGCATTGTCAATGGCGGCGCCGGCCATCGATTCCAATGGGGAAAAGCCACGTGGCGTAAAAACGACTAAGTTTGAAATGATAAAAAATGTAAGTCCATATCTCCGGTCCATGTAGCCAAGGTTCCGGCTTTAATGCATGACCCTTCCCAGCCCCCTCCGACCAACCAGATGGAGTGTGGACGAATGTAAAGATTTGTGGTTTTTCCCATAGACTTCAATGGCGGCAGTTTCTCCATTGAAAGCCTATGGCGGAGAACCCCATTGACTGCAACGGCGGAGTTGCTCCATTGAAGCCCATGGCGGCATAGCCCGTTGTTTTCAATGGGGAACGAGTGAAAAGCAGAGATTCATTTTTTAAAGGGAAGAATCCTGTATTTTAAAAATGTATTAAAGTGCATTTCTGTATCTCCGGTTCTGGAGGTCGCAGAGAGTTGAAATTTGGCCAATATGTAGGCATTAAAAACTGGCATATTTCGACCCACTGGACCCACCAGAACGGAACTTATTAATATGTGAAGTTATTAAAGTGTATATGGGATTTTGGATCTGCTCTGAAAATGCAGACTCCATCTGCTATGCTAAAAGGACAGGAAGAGCATTCTGAAGATTTAGCATAGCCCGGTGATCAAAAGTTAACTGCCCTGATTGTTTATACTAGGGTAAGGAATAAAGTGTGGTTTGTGAGTGTCATGCTTCACACTTAAAATCTACTTCAAAGAGATTTTCCTAGCCAGCTCGGCGTCTAGGGTTAAGAGTAAAGGGCTGAAATGGTAGTCGTGATTTCCACATCTGAACCTGAATTATGGAAGAAATGGCCCATCCTGTATCCTGATGGCTTTCTTGTCCTAACCTTTAAGTAAGTGCCTATATTTTGTCTGTTATTTGTATAATCTTGTGTGTTCACCTTTTTCAAGGAATAAATTATATTTTATCATATCTAAGCCTCGTTCAGTTCAACCCAGTTATATTTTTGGTGTGTATTATTAATAGCCTGTCACAAAGTTACCGTCACAATGCTGTAAACTGAAATCCAGACTTTCAGAGACACTTGGGCCGGGCACATTTTTCTTCATAAGTCCATCTATTTTAACACAATACGTTTGTTTGGTTCAGAGCAGTAAAAGAAAAGGAGGCATTAATGAAACAGGTCCTATTATTTTTAGAGGATTACAATGCAGCTCAAATGTCATTGTTAAAAAAAAAAAACACAGAGCCCCAGGTTTACAAGCCCAAAAGGAGAAAACACTTCTATATCCTGTCTTGAGGAAATGAAATGAAAGGTATCCGAATAAGAATGTGTAGTGATTTGCAGATCTTTAGAACTGTATTATAATCCTTGATGCTGAACATTTGCCCACATACAGATATAGCAGCAGTTATTGCTCCCATTGGTGTGTTGCAGTGGGACACACAACGCGCCAGCTGGAGCAACTGCCAGCATACAGTGTGTGCAACAAAAAAAGGATGTGGCTCATGCAAAAAAGGGCAGAGCTAATGCGCGAGAGGGTACAATAACGCTTGCCACATCTGTATTTCCGCAGAGCCGTCTAATCTGGTAAAAGTACAAACCTGCACGTACATTCTGAACTTGTAGCAGTGGGTTACCATCAGTAAGACAGGCACCTTGTAGAACAGGTGTATCCTCCAGAAATAATGGAGAACTCTAACTCTCAGACCCTGTTCTGAATATAAATGTGAAATGACTGTTTTCTACATTAATATGTAACATATTTTAAGATTTTTAACCATTCTAATTCTACTTCCACTATTGTTCATATACTCATTGGGATACCTTATCAAAGTTTATCTAAACTGATGTTAACCCTTGCCTTGTGAAAAATCACATAAAAACCTGTAACAAAAAAACAGTGCTGAGTAAATTGCCACAATTAACAAGATATAGCTACTGTATATTTAATCCATTAAAGGACATTAAACTCAGCAACAAATCTTCCTGTGTGTAAATAAACAGTGGTCTATTAAAGCATATCACAATCAGCAGTGAATCTACCCTTATGGAAACAAACCTTGTATTCTTAAGGTGACTGCATGTGCTTTAAATATCTAGTATTATTCTCGATTCTATTTCTATCTACACATTGATATGAAGCTGTTAACTAATTGAGAAAGTAGGACCGTTTCCCAGATATAGTGGTGGGAATACATTTCAAGACTTTTCTGCCTCTGTGTTGTCCATTTCAGAAAATGTCTGACATTTCCTATAAACTGGTGGGAAATAATCTGAAAGCATTTATAGAAGGCAGATGTTAGGGGAATGCAGTTAGCATGTAAATGAACAAACAACCCTATTGGGAGGTATACTATTTTACTCTCCTGAGACATTCCATGGTGGTTCAGCTGATTGTCTCACTGAAAAAGCATGTACTGTTAAAGAAAAATTCCACCTCCATAGAAATACAGTATAAAGAAACAATCATTTCTCAAAAATATAAAACACTGGGCCAAAGGTCATTTTCACTCATAATATCATATCTATTCCCAATTCTCATAAAACATGTAGCTATGAGTAATTAAGTGACAAATGAATGATTCAGGCAACAGTAAATCAGAAAAATATGACTTACTACACTAGTGCAACCTACTGTAAGTTTATTAGAGGAACTCAAGAGTAGATACAGTATGTGCACATTTTTCATCAAGTGAAATCCACCTCCCACAAAGTGAGACCATTTTAGCGCAAACGTCAAAGTTCAGCAAAACCGTTTGCCAAACATTAGTCACATGGCCCTTAATATAGTTCAATTTGCTGCAATTGTCAAGCATTCTGTCGAATTGTGTGGAAATACAGGCAACAGTGGCTATATGTTATGTTAATCTGGTGAAAATATTGCCCCTACGTGTGTTTTTGTGAATTTACAAACAATGCAAATGCTACATTTAAAAGAAGTGCAATGAGTACTTCGGTATTAGGTGATAACTTTTTTTATTTGGACTAACAATAGATATTATAAGACAAGCTTTCGAGAGTTCTCTCTCTCTTCCTCAGGTCAGCAATACTGATTTACAAAAGCTTCCATGAGCTTAACACAGATATCCCTAAGGTAGATGATGTAGAGAAGGAATAAACTGACAGGGAAAAAAAAGGATGAAAGGGACAGTGAGACACAGGACCAAACATCCATCAGCAGTGTGCAAGGCGGGAATGCATAAGGGGGAAAGGGGGTAAATTGTAAAATTCACAGAGGGGCAGGAAGAAACATTACCTACAAATTATGGTAATGGATTACAAAAAAACATATCGGCATTAAGTCCTCTTGTTTTAGTGTCAAAGTGTTTTGTCATTTTGAGTTCAAATGTTTTCTGTTCTTGAGTATTTTTAAACCTTTCATTGAGGATTTGAATGTTTAAATCATTTATGGAATCTCCTCGCAAACCCAGGAGCTTTCCATAAGGATGTGAGCCTGCTCTTCTCTCTGCCCAGCGCAGACAAGTATCCCCACAGAGCCAGGTGCTGATTTGTCCTGAAACCTGGTGAGCAAAGAAAATACATAACAACCCTTACCCCACCTCTATGAATCGAGGCAAAAAAGTAAAAAATGAAACCTCTGTATAACAACTTGTGGAGACTAACTCTTTAAGCACCTAGATTCCCAACTGCCTAGCCTGGAAATTATGCTTTTATCCAAACCCAGAAGTGCAGTCTCAGCTGCTGTGAGGATTCTGCAGGATCCAAAACTGGTTTTGCGCTCCAGTCGTTTTCTAAAATTTGCCCTCACTTGGCTGTTGCGGCCATCTTGGTTCCTCTTATTTAAGGCTGTACTTCCTACAAGAAGTCATGGAGCAAGGTTCCTCATCTTGTAGAAGTCCCAGCTTTGTTGCTCCATATTCTCTGTCCTTTGCTTCTTGATTCCGTGTTGCTGACCTTGGAATCGTGACTCCCGACTAAGCTGCTGCACCATGCCCTGATATCCTGCCTACATCCTGACTACCTGTACATAACCTCTAACAAGATTCTTTCCCTTGGCTCTGGTCAGTAAAATATACAAAAAAAGACATAAAAGCCCAAAGCTACATCCAATATGACAAAAATACACAGTGAAATACCTATATATTCTCTTGAAAAAGGGTCATTTAGTTAAACTCTTTGGCCAAAGCATTATAAGCCTACAAGCCACAACAAGGCATGACCAAATTTGCAGTTCCTAACACTACCTGATTAAAATTCTTATTTACCTCTATAATTAGAGGAAGAATGATCACATTGCATCTGTCCAAACCCAGTAACATGAAAAAGACATCCTTACTTGGAAAGTGGGGAGGGGTGAGTAAATATATACCCCTACCTTAGCCCTGTGGGTCCACTTCCTGATCGAAGATGAGCACCATTATATTTTGCTTGGTCCAAAAATAAAACATTGACCCTGCTAAGGTAATGAGGGCCATTTCTATCGAAGAACATCTAATATAAGATCACAAGAAACGTCTTACCCAGCAAGACTAAAAATTGGCATTGTCACCCGGTTGAACGCACTCCAGGTTAGGTGCCACTCCCATGCTGCCCATACTGGCAATGTCTCCGGCACCAGCTCCATCACTCTCTATGCCCATAGAATCGCGAGTCCAAGCGCCTCTTCATTAAGGAGGAGATCCCACTACGTGGAGAGGTTTTCTGAATCAGTTTTCTATTTAGTTTGAACTCCAAACCTCCATGTTTCCCACCCACCAGGCCAGGGGGGCATGTGTAATCTATTTGCTTAGGACAAAGCCTTGGCATGGGCTTCTCCTCTGTCGGAGAGGGTGTGTCCACTTATTAATTACTATCTGGCATCTTACAGGCGTTGAAAAGAGTATTTGGTGCCCCAGGTCGAGTGTCGTCGGCTTCCTCGTCACCTTTCCCATTCATCAGGGAACATGTACGGTGGGCCACTTTGCAATTGAATTCCCTACTGTTGCTGCTGAGACAGGGTAGAATAATGAAGCTCTGGTGGCAGCATTTTGGCCGGGGCTTTCTGATCATTTAAAGGATGAACAGACCTGCCGAGACATCCCTTAAGACACCAGGATGGACCCGTGGGTAGGAGTGGGATCGTACTCCTAAAACTTCTACTATTCGACAACCCCACAGACAGGGAGAGGGAAAAGAACGGAGCACTATCTCCAATGCTGTAAAAAACAGCCAATAAACCACAGGGTATGCGTTCCCAAAATAAAGCTATTTAATGGCTCAAAAATCAGTTACAAAACACACCAACGCGTTTCAGACCTTAGTGGTCCTTTATCAAGGTGAATACACAATTTCTGAAGAGAGTGTGATTTATACTTACCCCAAAGCCGCGCGGACCAGTCGCGAAGACTTCCGGGTGCGTCACGTGTCTCGGGTGCTAACCCCGCGACCTGCGACGTCATCCCGTCGGTTGCTGCAGTGGGGGTGCATAGCCGCATCAGGCGCGCGACGTCACTACGCATAGGCTCGTGTGGGGGGAGCATGGCGTCTGTGTAAATGTCCACAAGAACTGCCAGTGCTCCTCCTCCCTCCGCCTAGATGTTACAGTGCGTGTGACGTCACCACGCCGCGCGCGTGACGTAAGCACGTCACAATGCCTCCCATTGCTAGGCAACTAGGTCCATTCGGCTCTGGGGAGGCACAATACAATAGAAACAACTTTATTAACATAGACAGTAACACTCTCCAATCTACAGTGAAAATAAAAACAAGAAAAGACAATAAAAAAATTATTAAAACATAATGGTAATTTAAAAAAAAAAACAACATATCATGAAGGCAATTGATCAATATATGATCAATCCATGATTGAGTGACAACCTTGGAGAAAATAATTTCAATTCGATCTTAATGAATTTGTGTAATGTTTGTAGTGTAGGTGTCAGAAACTTTTATGGATAATAGTATGTCTTGGCATAAACAACTTAACATTACCATAATACAGGTAAGTTCTGAACCTATGAGAGAATGAGACTGAATTTAGGATTGCAAACCAGTTACATAGCGAATGATTATTTAAATACACATATAGAGATGAAATCTTTTACGGCTATATATTCTATATTGTATATGTAATTACGCTATCCAGGGTTTGTAACTAGCTGAACTACATAATCTGTGCATGTGCTGCTAACAAATATTCAAACACAAAATATGTTTGAAAGAGGGGTACTCCTCCAGTGGGCAAACAGAACTTAAGTATCGAATAGAAGAGAACCTATATCCCAGTCTGAATTTAGACCATACGGGATACGGGTTTGAAGGGTGAATATCCAGTAAAGCTCTCTTCTATTCAAAATACTTAATCTGTTGCCCCCTCTAATTGGGTTCGGCACATGCTCAATGCCCATGAAGGACATGTTGGTAGAATCGCCCATGCTACAATTACTAAAATGTTGGGATACAGGATGGTTAATATCTTTTATCTGATATTAACCATCCTGTATCCCAACATTTTAGTAATTGTAGCATGGGCGATTCTACCAACATGCCCTTCATGGGCATTGAGCATGTGCCGAACCCAATTAGAGGGGGCAACAGATTTAGGGCCTCATGCAGTAAGCGACGATTATGTGAAATCGGCAAGCTTATCGATTAGTCATGTTATTGGCGTTTTTCCCTCTCCGTATGCAGTAAGTGCCGAATACATTCAAAATCAACCAGAAAACAAATCCGCCCACTCTCACGATGATGAGCCGATCACACACAGGTGTATCGGCGTGCGTGGCGGGGTGCTGTTAGGTTGCACAATCACAAATCTTGCTGAATCAGGCGAAACAAGCATGTTTTTGATTGCGCGCCATATTTAAAGGCAACGTGTACTGCTAATCATTCTCTGTGTTGTTGGGAGTGAGAGAGAGAGAGAGACGCACAGAGCTGGACGATTGAAGATTTGCATATTGACTGAGAGACTTGTTGTGTATTGGGTGAGCTTTGTCCTTTGTTGTTTTGTTTACATCTTTGTCTTGTTTTATATGTGGAAGTGGGTCGTGTGATTGCCTGTACATTTCTTGTCTGTTTTTTGTGAGTGCTGGAAGTATGCCCGCAAAGCGTGGGAAGAGTGATGCTGGTGGGAGTGGGAGTGCTACTCGTGGGAGTACGCGTCGGAGTGAACGTACTGTTCAGGGGAGTGATGTTGCTGGTGCACCGAGTGGTGTTGCTGGGAGTGGGAGTGCTGTTGCTGGGAGTGGGAGTGCTGTTGCTGGGAGTGGGAGTGCTGTTGCTGGGAGTGGGAGTGCTGTTGCTGGGAGTGGGAGTGCTGTTGCTGGGAGTGGGAGTGCTGTTGCTGGGAGTGGGAGTGCTGTTGCTGGGAGTGGAAGTGCTGTTGCTGGGAGTGGGAGTGCTGTTGCTGGGAGTGTGAGTGCTGGTGCTAGGAGTGGGAGTGCTGGTGCTAGGAGTGGGAGTGCTGGTGCTAGGAGTGGGAGTGCTGGTGCTAGGAGTGTGAGTGCTGGTGCTAGGAGTGGGAGTGCTGGTGCTAGGAGTGGGAGTGCTGGTGCTGGGAGTGCTGCTGGTGGCGCAGTTGCTGATGGGGTGTCTGGTGGTGGCGTGCTTGCTGGTGGCCAGCTTTTGGAGGCTCTTCCATTGGAAGAAGGAGAGTCCAGTCAGCACCAGCCAAGCTCTGACCCTAAACCTGCTCGGAAGAAACGTGTGGAGAAGCCACGTAATCCTCGCTTCAATGACCAGGAAAATAGGGCTCTTGTCACTGGCATTCTGGAGCACTATGACAGTCTCTATGGACATTTAGTAGGTAAGTGTACCTTTACATTTATTATTCAAATACATGTGATCCTAGGTCATCTGAGTTTTGTTCATATGCAAATATGGGTACACAATATCTTTCTATGTTCATTAGTGTGGAAACACAGCTTTTTATCATGCCTTACAAGGACAAATAAACACAGGCGGTCAATTTGCCAGAACTGCATACAATATGAATGCAAGCTTGCTTACATGTATAGGTTTAGTAGTGAATGCTCATGTGCTTCACATATTACACATAAAACAGCATCTTTGCTATCTCTTGGAACAGCTAGCAGTGTAGGAAACTGGTGCTTATATTATTATTCATTTACCTCATATCTTTTATATGTTTTTCAAGGGCGGACAAGTGCAGCAAGCAAAAAAGAAATGTGGGACACAATAGTCATTGGTGTCAATGCCTGTGGGAATAGTGTCAGGGACAAGTATCATTGTCGGAAAAGATTTGATGATATTAGGTCCAAATTGAAAAAGAAAATACAAGACCAACGCGTGCATGCTACTGGCACTGGAGGTGGGCCCACACCACAACGTCTCATATTGACTCCATTGGAGGAGCTGCTTCGGCCAAAATTACTTACCGTCGTCGTGGAAGGCTTGGCTGGTGACCGTGACATTGGAATTTATCCGTCACAATTTCCAGCAGGTGATAAATATTACTGTACTAGGCGTGTCGTTGCTTACAGTTATTTTGCATATTTACACTGCTTTTTATACTGTCTTCACAATATAAGCATACCTGCATCTATATATGTATATGTCTGATTCTGTATATATATATATATATATCAAAATAGACATATATGTAGTAGTCCTACTAAAAGCAGTAACTAATATAGCACGTGCCATTGCGTGCTCATTTACATGTGAATTCCCAAAATGCATAGCTGCAGTGGAAGCAATTGATGGTGGGCGAAGATGGGGAACAACAGGGTAGTACACATGTGTTACACATGTTCATGAGAAATTATTAGTAGCTACAGGTACAGAACAGAAATATGTATCATATTATTGTGTATTTTATTGATTTTACTCCGACAAACATGACATTACTGCCTATTTTAAGCATGCATCAAAGAAATTGCATGCAACGGCCTACAAACATCACTGGCACTAACACATCTATAGTTGCTTATGAAAAGGTCCATTTTTGCTTAATGTCATATACAGACAGCATAATGAGGCACACGTAGAATATGGTATGTCATTGTTTTCATAACTTAAACACTGCAGATGACTACTTAGCTCATCTACCATTGTGTTAAAGCAGCTGCAATTAATATCTCATCACAGCATACACTTCAACAGAGGGGGTGGGGTTCAGCACACACACTAATTACAGCCTCATTTCACGGTCAACTTAGTTCACACCATTTGCACCTGTTTCAAGTCATTGAAAGGTGTGGCTGATTAGGCTTTTTGGGGAAGGGAATACCGTTATTACAACCTGACTAGCACAACTGAAGTTAATCACACTCATTTGAAAGCTTAACTTTAGCTACTAAATGCCCCAACAACTCATTACTTATCAAAGCGTACGTCACACATTAGTTCACTCATATCTATAGTTGAACTACTATGAAAGACACATTATCACACACTGCATGTGTTGTCTTGTTGAGTCACAGCCACATTCAGGTGTGCCACATCTTCGATTAATGTACCACACATATCCTCTACCAAAAACAACACTTTTTGCAATATGACCACCTTCATGATAACCATTGTGAATGGTCATCTCATGATAGTTATGTACATTATGATACTGATATCACTACACAACATATGATTTTTATGTACTCATTTAATCTATTTATCCTCACGCATTACTGCAGAAACATAGTATGTTGTATGTTAGGGAACTCAAAAATTCTAAGTACACAGGCATGTACAGTGTTATTACAACTATTTATGTTCACTTTCACACACATTTTCGGTTAAGGAACTGATGTTGTTAGTTAATCATAAATACAGAACATACAATAAGTGTTTGTTCAATATTTACACATGTAAATGTAAAACTTATGTTATTGTTATATATAGTTGCCCCTGGAGGACATGTGTCACCTGAGATGGAACAAGTGTCTTCACCTGGGTCAGCCAGCTCAACACTACTAGAAGGTGAGTGTATCATTTGCTGGCCATATAATATGTGCTCTTCTATATGTTATGTTGTCATGTGCATTATTTGTTTTGCACATCTTCTTTAAATAGGATTACTTAGTGTCAGTGAAAATTAAGTGTAAGGCAACATGTATTGTGTTAGTGATGTTAATTATCATGTAGGACTTCTGAGTTTAGAGTAACTTTTCATTCATTCATATTTCATACTGAGTCCAAACATTATTCGTAAGTCAAGGTAGTTTTTAATGAGGTTATAAAACGTATGCTAACATGTTAGGTGTTACTTAGGACACAGTACAATTACATAGTAACACAGCATACATTAACATGCCATTTAATAATGTGTACATTTCTTTTTAGAACATCATGGTGATGAGGATGATGAGTATGATGAGGATGACGCCACAGAAGAGACTGAAATACAATCATGTGACCATGAAGAGGTGCCAATAGAAACTGTTGTACCGCCAAATCGTCCATCAACTTCCACATACGATGCAATTGTAGCTTCAGAGGGAAAAATAGTGGACGCAGAAAATCGTCGCCATTCAGACATGATGACAGTGCTGGAAAGGATGATTGGACTGCAGGAAGAAACAGTATCACAATTGGCACATCTCCACAGAGTCTTCATTGAAGTGCCTAAACAGTTGCAAAAAATCAACACCTCATTCGAAGCATTAGTTGTTCAGCAAACACAAGCTAATTACTGGAGAATGACTAATGTACCACAATTCAACACCTCCCAGCCAGGATCTGTTCATGCAGGTCAGTTTTCACCACATTCATCTGATATTCATTCACCAGGCCCAAATGTTACCGGTCAAGTAGCAGACATTGCTGTGCAGGTTCCTGATGACATCCTACCGCTGCCATCTGTACAAATTCAGCAGCAGACACCTACAAAGGAGGCGACAAAAACAAAACAAGACACACATGAAGCAGACCAACCATCACTTGTGCAGTGTCTACCAACTTGCTCACATGTGTCACTGGGCACAAGCCCTGTCCGTGAACAGTCACTACCCAAAAGCCCTGTAGGTGAGTCGCTGCCCAAAAGCCCTGTAGGTGAATCGCTGCCCAAAAGCCCTGTAGGTGAGTCGCTGCCCAAAAGCCCTGTAGGTGAATCGCTGCCCAAAAGCCCTGTAGGTGAATCGCTGCCCAAAAGCCCTGTAGGTGAATCACTGCCCAAAAGCCCTGTAGGTGAGTCACTGGCCACAAGCCCTGTAGGTGAGTCACTGGCCACAAGCCCCGTAGGTGAACAGTCACTGGCCACAAGCCCTGCCCGTGAAGTGCCAGAGGCCACTCAAAGTGGCTCTGTTGTGCCTAAAGTTGGTGGCAAAAGAAAAAGGAAAATTCAAGAGACAACAAGCAGGCCTGTTACTCGCTCGCAAAAGGAACAAAAAAAATAAATGTTATAATTCAGAAAATATGTCTTTGGCCTTGTTTTGTTGACTTCAGATTATCTAATTACTATTGTATGTATGCTGAAGACTGTGTTGTTTCCAAACTTTCAACTATGTTCTTGTACACGTGAAGTTTTGGAAATGTTAACACTCATAATTAATTGTGTTATAAATATTTATGTTGTAATCGTCTGTTCAGTAATGGTCCACCAGGAGCCAGTTGCTAAGTTTAGAGAAGCTGCCATTGACTTTGCAGCAAAACATTGCATTTGGGTGTGTTAATTGATGTAAGAATTGCATATGCATATTAGTCACATGCAATTATTAAAACACCTAAGTAAGTGCAAACATCTTTCTTGTACGTGTACAGCAGGATTATGTGTAAATTATTACTTACCTTTGCCTTGCTTGGCCATTGTAATTTTGTCCTTTAATCAGTTGTGTGTTCGTTTCTATAACATCTCAGAATGTATAATAATATATATACACACACACACACACACACACACACACACACACACACACACACACTGAGTGAGTGTGAGTGTGAGTGTCAGAGTGTGTATATATATATATGTATATGTGTATATATATATGTATATATGTGTATATATATATGTATATATGTGTATATATATATATATATATATGTGTATATGTGTATATATATATATATGTATATATGTGTATATATATATATGTATATATGTGTGTATATATATATGTATATATGTGTGTATATATATGTGTATATATATATGTATATATGTGTGTATATATATATGTATATATGTGTGTATATATATATGTATATATATATATATATATATATATATATATATATATATATATATATATATATATATATATATATATATATATATATAGTACTATATAAACTGGTATACACAAACTAATACACTTCATGCTTCCTTGTGAAAGCACACTATTTTAATAATACAGGCCTAATGTTTGAGAAATATCCTAAGTATGAGACTCTAACAGTATTGTGCTTAAACAAATGTTTATTACTTAATTCAATCATGTTTCTCACCATTTAAATAGGTTTCATACAAGGTATACTTAATGCCATCAATGTTGTGTGTACTCCTGCAATATAAAAAAAAATAAAATATTATATATAAATATATATATATTTTTATAAGAGATATATTTATATATATATATATATATATATATATATATATATACACACGTATTTAAACTCATGCAGACAGGGAGTTAACCAGACTTTCACATACACACAGAAATGTAAGCGGGGAAAAAACATTTCTTTTTGCAGGTGTGTTTTTACTGATATGCCTGGCTAAGAAATATTTTCACACACTGGTCTTTGTTAGTTTTCAAAAAAACACTATGTGAACGCATTCACAGTCTAGGGATGTTTTTCACAAACGAGATAAAAGAAGGAGAAATGTTTCTCCCACAGTCCCATATCACGAACCACAACTGTTAACCCAATTAGACAACCAAATCCAATTGGCGTTTGAAATAAGGAGTCAAAGTAGTTACTTTTGTTGACCTTGACAAGGAAAAACAGGAGTTTGTTAGCCATTCAGCACATTCATTTTGATGAGCAAATAACACAGACCTGCACACAGCTTTTGTGCTACTCAGACATGGCTGATGAATTCGTTAACAATATTAATCCCCTTTTAGGGTATAAGTACATGATCTGTGAAGCCATCTTGAACAGTCGCGGACAGAAAGCAAGCACACGCCAAATCGATGATTTCATTCGAGCAAAATATCCTTATTACCAAGACCGTAAGCATGCACGGAATTTTAATTCCTCAATAAGATTCACTTTATCAAGTAATGACTTTTTTGAACGTGACCAGGATAAGCTACAACACACCTATGGTTTCTGGAAGATTGCCCCGGAAAAACAATTTATCCTGAAAGACGGCACTTATATTGTCGTGAAAGGCATATTTATTCCTAATGGCAATAGCAATGTATCCGCTACTACTGATCCGTTTGAATCGATACGTGCTGCAATATCTGCAGCCTCCATTCCTGAAACCCACATTGTACAAGAACAAAAGTACTATGATTATGTACCAAGCCTTTCAGCTGAAATTGCATTGGAATGGGAACCGGAAGAAATGAACCTACCTCCCGACCAATTATTTGAAGAAAGCAGTGGCGATTCCTATGAGCGCATCCTGGAGGAGATATGTGCCATACTGGATTCAGCGGTTGGGTTAAGCGTGGATGAAAATGGCTTGCATTTCTGGAGCGACCAGTTGCAGCCAGGCGAAGAGTTAATTCTAGAAGAATGGTAAATATAACAATCGTTATGCGTTGACTCTGCGTTTAAATTTTTTTTTTTTTTGTAACCACCATTTTCACTTTCAATGCGTGGATACAGCGTAACATTGCAGACTGCATAACATGTAGCGATCACAAACAAATTGTTTCCTAATACAATATAGTAGGACCTGAAAGAGTAGTACACATTGCTGACGGAATAAATATACGTACTTTCCTATCCCTTTAAACATATTAGCAACATTTTACCATTACTCTAACACATACCTGTTTTGTTATCATGCAACATCTACAACATTGAAAACCGGGTCCACCACGTATGACGTGGGACCCTTGTCATGGGCCAAGGCGTCCTTAAAAAGGATTAGTGATGTAAGTCCCGCCCCCAAGCGACGTGCGCGCCTCAAAGCCTATTGGCTGTCATGTTTTGTTATAGTAACGGTAACTGCAGTGTGTCATGTGTGCGGCTCAGTGTTTGTAGGCGTCAACTGGGCGTTAGCCGAATGTTAATTGAGTGGGAGGAGTGTTAGCGTGCGTTTCACGGTGGTTTAACATGACGTCACACGTATTGCATTTGCGCATTGTGTTATCGGCCGTCCTTTCTGTCCAAACACGTCTGTTTAAAAAGAATACAGATGTACTCGTTTAGAACGAATGTAGTTTCGTCTTCATTGTATTTGAAATAAAGATGTTATGTTTACTGGTATTTTCAACATGTATTGAACGCACAACGTACGCTTTGTTTTGCGCATGCGCTAACAGTTAGTGGAGCCAAGCGTGAAGTGCGTGCGCACACAAAGATGTGCGCGCACATCTTTCAGTATACAGGCAACGTTCACTTCTTATACATAGTTATGCCTGCTACAAATTTAAAGAAACATTACATACTGATGAACAGTTTTACTTCTAACATATAAGTGAGTGACGTGTGTATCTACACAATCATATAGAGCTGCGTAACGCGTTGTCACGGATGCATATCTAGTAAGGTGCCATCTTTGACCATCATGTGTTTGCTGTATTTCAGAGATGTCGGGGAAGATACAATCGGATCAATGTATGATTTCAGAAGAGTCTACCTTTATATGAGATGATTGTGAGGAGGAGCCACCGACTACTATACTACATATGGAACTAATTTTATATTGCTTGCAGCGCTTATTAACAAACAATTAAAAATGTGATACCCTTATGCCTATATTGCATAAGCACTTAATTAACATAATGATGTTGCAAAAGAGTGCCTCATGAATTTTTATTGAGTGTTCTTTAATGACTACTAACATTTTATGACATGGTGTGTTTTATATATAACAACCATTCCCACTCTGCTAACACATTTGTGTATTATAATATGTAATGGAACGTATGACTGTCGAAACTATGTAACAATAATAATAATAATATGAGCATGTTCATGTATAGGGCTGCTAGTTGTACGCAGCGATTTACAGACACATGTTTCAGCCTGAGGTCCCTGGCCCGTGGAACGTACAAATGTTTTTTTGCCGCATGAGGCACAGGGAGATAAAGTGACTTGGCCAAGGTCACAAGGAGCCCACACCGGGAATTGAACCAGACTCCCCTGCTTCAAACTATCAGTGCCAGTGTGTGTCTTTACTCAGTGAGCCACTCCTTCTCCCAATGTAAAGGACACTTACAACCAAGTAGCCATTTATTTTTAAAATCTCTTGTTACATGGGTATGTAGATAAAATGGTTTGGGACTGTAGCAAATAATGTTACTGGCCAGATGTTATGGTCCCCTCCAATGCATGATGTTCTGAATATGACATCACCATCATGTTATGAAGTACGTTTCTGTGTATATTTCATTAACCTAACTAACTATAGTTTACTGTGTTTATTAATCGTTTAGAAATACATAGTATAGTCAATATGATGATATAAGCTACCATAATAAAGCTGGTGTTATCATTTGTCGGTGTTATACATGGATCCTACACCAATTGATAGAGACACAAACAGTTGTCTTAAAAAGTGTGTCTATGCTAGTGATGAATGTGCTCCCGTAAGTAAACAAATAAGTACAGTTATCCCCTTTTCTCCAACCACCTCTATATTACATGAATGGAAATTATAAGGAAACATACATAAAATGTGATGAAATGTGAGTAATCATTTTGTAATACAATGCACATGAAAGCTCAAGAGTAGCTAAATGCATATACATGATACAGAAAGTACATATATGTAACATTTGTGTTTAAACCAATATGTTGGGTTTTTAGTTCCAATAATTATAGGAAGATTGAGGTAGCCACATCTTATGAGAGATGTCAGCAAATATACATACCATGATCAGTCATACTGGAGATATACCTATAATGCAAAGGAACAATATATAAATTGCAAACATTGACATGCCATCTTCAGTACCGTAAACAACACAGCAAAGTGTGTATTTGGTGTTAAATGTACAACACCATGTATATTTCATGACATTCAAAATGTAAATCAGCCTGGTGTACACATCATATGGATGTACATGTTACACTGCACCAATAACATTGTATGTAAGCATACTAGAAGCATGAATGATTATGGGCATAATATGTGTTTTGTCTTAGCATAAGGAATAACACAATGCTACAATATTATTGCTTTGTTACCCAAGTTGTATTCACATACACACAACTAAAGTACAATTGAAGAGGGATTATATAACCTGTGCAACAATAACATACCGGTGCCACATCCCTTTGTGCACACAGCAGAGAAAAGAAAGGTGTGCAACCCATATTCATCTGTGTCCTAACAGAAGGTTATATAAAGAAACATTATTGTTAATATAACATAATTAAACTATAAAAGTAGTACTAGGAACATATGAGTTTGTACTTACAAGAAAAAAATGAATTGATGAGATTCTGTCGTGTCTGGCCACCACTGGCTGTTTGTTCATTTTCAGCAGCTACATGGGTGGGATGCTCGTCTACCAAAGCCTCAGCTAGGTCTGACTGTACATTGTGCCTGAGTGCAACATTGTGCAAAATGCAACAGGCAAGGATAATATCAGACACTTTTTGAGGCTTGTATAGAAGAGCCCCACCAGTTCTGTCCAGACACCTAAACCTGGTCTTGAGTAGGCCAAATGTCCTCTCTATAACAGATCTTGTAGATATATGGGCTGCATTGTACCTGTCCTCTGCTTCAGTTTGAGGGTTTAGCACCGGAGTCAAGAGCCACGGCCTAATTCCGTATCCTGAGTCACCTATAATGAATGGAGCACACATAAGCTGACATTAGTGATCAAATTGTACAATGCCAACATTCCTAAATCAACATGTGTTTTGTGTTAGAACATGTAAATATGTACTCACCCAGCAGCCAACCAGGTTCAAAATGTCCCTCTTCGAACGCATGGAAGACTGAAGAGTTCCTCAGGATAGAGGAATCGTGACTGGAACCAGGGAACTTGGGTACCACATGCATTATCCTCATCGTCGCATCACATACCACCTGTACATTGAGTGAATGGTAGTGCTTCCGATTGCGGTACACATGCTCACTCTGACTAGGTGCAATCAAAGCAACATGTGTGCAATCGATTGCACCCAGCACAGATGGTATCCCTGCTATATTATAAAAGCCAGTCCTGACTTCCAGCCACTCTGTCGCCTCTGTAGGAAAATGAATATAATTCCTAGCGCGTCTATTGAGTGCATAGAGAAACTGGGTCAAGGCCCGCGAGAATGTAGATTGCGAGACCCCGCCCACTATGCCCACAGTTGTCTGGTATGACGCGGAAGCAAGATAATGTAATGAGCACAGCATTTTAACAAGCCCAGGGACTGCACGACCTCTGGCTGTGAAAAAATCTAAATCCCCCCTTATCTCCTCATAAAGAGCTAAGATTGCTGCTGAACTCAAACGATAGCGACTTACAATCTCCTCCTCACTCATCCCATCTAACAGGGTTCTCTCCCTGTACAGACGCGGACGAGGCACAAGTTGTCTCCTCTGTCTTCTCCTCTGATCTCCTGTCCCTCTACCTGTCCCTCGGCCTGTCCCTCTCCCTGTCCCTGTCGTATCCGCGTCACTGTCACTGTCCCTCGGTGTGTCCCTACCTTGCCCTATATGATTCTCTTGATCATCAAGCATGTCATAGAAAAGAATGTTCCTGCGTCTCCTAAACATTCGCAACATTTTGAAATGAGTAGCTGTGAATGAGCAGGTAATGTGCGTCCTTTAAATAGGTATGTGATGATGTCAGGTGACATAGTAAAATGCAAGGTGTTACATTAACATAATAAAGTACTTCTGTGGCAAGCTGTGTGCACTTGTTGTTCTAAGTATTTGTTGTGTGTATTCTGCAGGGAATGATGATATTTGGCAATGATGTGACGTGAAGCTTTGTACAAAGATTGCTTGCAAATAAATAGTTGCATGTGCAATGCATGTAACACTTGTGAACGCAAGAGTCAGTCATGTAATGAGACAAAAAGGCTGAGATTGACGTGGGAAAAGTTTTGTGTAACATGTGTAATTATCCATGTTATTGTGACATGTTGGCAACAATGAATAGTCGTGTGCATATGCATGCATTTGTGTAAGGAGGATAGTTGGTATAGAATGAGTTTACAAGGTGTCCCAATGATGAATTACTGTACATGTGTGTATAAGTTAGGTTGAAGTGCTTGTAATGCAACGGTTACAATGTAAACATGCAATGTGATTGAGCGTCCAATAAGTGACGTCATGAAAATAGGGAGGACCCAAAAGTATATGTAAACATGAGAATACAGATGTACATGAACGTTTAAAGATGCGTGTCACATTACAAGCATTGTGTAATGTAAAGGAAGATGAATATACTGTGTATGTGTGACATGTGTGACATGTGTGACATCATGTAAATAATTGTCGCTGAGTTGAGTAAAATGTGTGATATGATGTGAGGTTCTCCTTTAAGAGTGTAGTATAGTATTTTCCCTTGCCACATCATCACATGATGAGTAATGTGACCCGCAAATGCTGAAAACATGTAAAAGTCGAATGTTATGCAAATAAGACACGTCAGCTGTGACACAATGCAGGGAATGCCCCCACACTGTAATGCAAATCCCCCTTGTATTGTGAGCAATGAAACGTAAACAGTACTATACTGTTATACGTCCCCGCTCCATTGACTTCCATTGATGTACAGAAGATTTTTTTTTTCTAAGTGCCGTTCCGGCAGCCTTAGCGATCGTTCTCCCGTCCAAAATGCCAACTTTAGTTGGCGGGAGAAATCGGCCATAACATCTCAATTTCGTAGTGCCGATCAGCCCCGATAAGCTGTTTTTTGTTGTTGAATCCAGCCGATTTAAAAAAGTGGCGATCAGTGTCGAAAACAGGCTTATCGGCAGGCGACTGGCCATAACCAAATTATCGGCTCCGAAACCTGGCGATATGAAGCACTTATCGGCGCTTACTGAATCTCAAACCCAATTTTGGCTATAACATGGCCATATTTCCCTTATCAACGCTTACTGCATGAGGCCCTAAGTATTTTGAATAGAAGAGAGCTTTACTGGATATTCACCCTTCAAACCCGTATCCCGTATGGTCTAAATTCAGACTGGGATATAGGTTCTCTTCTATTCGATACTTAAGTTCTGTTTGCCCACTGGAGGAGTACCCCTCTTTCAAACATATTTTGTGTTTGAATATTTGTTAGCAGCACGTGCACAGATTATGTAGTTCAGCTAGTTACAAACCCTGGATAGCGTAATTACATATACAATATAGAATATATAGCCGTAAAAGATTTCATCTCTATATGTGTATTTAAATAATCATTCGCTATGTAACTGGTTTGCAATCCTAAATTCAGTCTCATTCTCTCATAGGTTCAGAACTTACCTGTATTATGGTAATGTTAAGTTGTTTATGCCAAGACATACTATTATCCATAAAAGTTTCTGACACCTACACTACAAACATTACACAAATTCATTAAGATCGAATTGAAATTATTTTCTCCAAGGTTGTCACTCAATCATGGATTGATCATATATTGATCAATTGCCTTCATGATATGTTGTTTTTTTTTAAAAATTACCATTATGTTTTAATCATTTTTTTATTGTCTTTTCTTGTTTTTATTTTCACTGTAGATTGGAGAGTGTTACTGTCTATGTTAATAAAGTTGTTTCTATTGTATTGTGCCTCCCCAGAGCCGAATGGACCTAGTTGCCTAGCAATGGGAGGCATTGTGACGTGCTTACGTCACGCGCGCGGCGTGGTGACGTCACACACACTGTAACATCTAGGCGGAGGGAGGAGGAGCACTGGCAGTTCTTGTGGACATTTACACAGACGCCATGCTCCCCCCACACGAGCCTATGCGTAGTGACGTCGCGCGCCTGATGCGGCTATGCACCCCCACTGCAGCAACCGACGGGATGACGTCGCAGGTCGCGGGGTTAGCACCCGAGACACGTGACGCACCCGGAAGTCTTCGCGACTGGTCCGCGCGGCTTTGGGGTAAGTATAAATCACACTCTCTTCAGAAATTGTGTATTCACCTTGATAAAGGACCACTAAGGTCTGAAACGCGTTGGTGTGTTTTGTAACTGATTTTTGAGCCATTAAATAGCTTTATTTTGGGAACGCATACCCTGTGGTTTATTGGCTGTTTTTTACAGCATTGGAGATAGTGCTCCGTTCTTTTCCCTCTCCCTGTCTGTGAAGATTTCTACAACGGAGGCACATTCAACCTGGAGGTGCTGGATATCTACAAGGACTTTCTTTTCATCGTGGAATCTGCTTTCCCAAGTGAGTCCGTTCCAGCTTTGCCTCAATCAATATCCAGGGATCATCAACTGGTAACTATCCTTACCTCATTGCCTTGTGGGATAGCTGTTTACCTGATCCAATAGGACATATACATATCAACAGGTTGTCTTCCAATTCATTATAAATTTTTTTTTTTTTTTTTTCAAACTACACAATTGTCTTGAGAGCATCACACATTTTTTTCTTCTATTCGACAACCCCCCCTATTTCAAACCTACTCTAACTGCTCCTTTCCCTGAGGAGGAACCCATGCAGTTGGGTAGCAAGAAATTGTCTTAGCAGGAGAAAACTAGATGATCCATGAGTCTGTGCCTGTACTGTGGGTTCAAAGGTCACTTTGTGGGAAACTGAGCTAACAAACCTGGAAACACCAGTGCCCAGGGAAGTTAGAGGAATATTCTCTGGGTATTTCTACTACTGTATTCCCCCGCCATCACAACCTACATGGCTCCTCTTGCTGGATTCACTTACCTGGGGCCCAGCTTCTATAACTACTCAGACTTTTGTGAATTCTGGAGTCACAGAGAAATTCATTGGATGTGCCTTTGCATAACGGCATTCCATCACTCTCCAAATGAAAAAGTTTCTGTGGAGGCTTTTGATGGAAGACTTGGTACCTCGGACCATCACTCTTGAAACTATTTCCTTGCTGCTATCTGTGGGGATACTACATAAAGAGATACCTCTCTTTTTACATGATTCACTCTCCTTTCAATCCTAGAATTCCCTTGGTTGCTGCCCCACAAACCCAAAATCTATTGGGCTATTGGTGAAGTGATAACCTGGGGACAACATTGCCATGGGTCCTGTCTTCAAGTGCCTCATCTCACCTCCACAATTCAACTACCTATTGAGACTTCCTCATCTAGCCTTCCAGTTCTCTACCAGGAATTTGCCCATGTATTTGACAAAAATCAGGCAGAGGAGTTATCTCCATATTGTTCCAGCAATTGTGCTATCAATCTTCTCTCTGTGCCACCCTCCTCAGGGTCACACCAGTGCCCCCTTTCAGAGCTAGAAACTAAGGCTTTGCGGGAAAACATTTTACTGAACCTTCAGCGAGGGTTTATATGCCGATCTATTTCTCCCACTGGAGCTGGCTTCTTCGTTTCCAAAGAGTATTCTTCCCTCAGGCCTTGTATTGATTACAGAGGTCTAAGTAAAATCACAGTAAAGAACCATTATCCTCTGCCCCTCATCACCAAACTCTTTGACCGGTTACGGAGAGCCTCTATTTTCACAACCTGGATCTTCAAGGGACATACAATTTGATTCAAATCAAGGAGGGTGATGAGTGGAAAACAGCCTTTAGTACTCATGACAGCCATTATAAATTGCCATTCGGTCATGCCATTCGGGTTGTGCAATGCTTCGGCCATGATTCAGAACCTTATTAAAGAGATTTTTTGGGATCTACTTGACCAGCTTCTCATTGTATATCTGGATGATATTATTCTGTTTTCCAAATCCTTGTTTGAAAATCGGACACAAGTTAGATTGTTCCTGAAGTCTCTAGAGAACCATTCACTCTTCGCTAAGCTCGAAAAGTTCAAGTTTAAGCAGAAGAAGATTTCCTTCCTCAGTTATTTTATTTCCTCTCTTAGCTTCTAGATGGATCGAGCAAAAGTACAGTATCAGCAGTGAGTTATTGGCCCTTATCGGTGGGTCTCAAACAACTCAATGATTTCTTGGATTTGCCAATTATTACCGGCGATTTATGCAAAACTTACCCAAAGTTGTTTCGCCAATGACGATCATTACCAAGACTGAGATGGCCTCTAATAAATGCTTTTCTGAGACCCTACTGGCTTTTGAAAAAACTAAGATCCACCTTTTTCTCTGTACCACTGCTGATCCATCCAGATCCTACAAAATCCTTTGTGTTAGAGGTAGAAGAATCTGACCTGTCAGATGGAGAGGAATTATGATATAATCAGGAGCTGACATCCATTACAATGGCTCTCGGGGAATGGAGACATCCGCTAGAGGGGACAGTTTCTCCTATCACAGTACTTATGGATCACAACAACTTTTAGTATATGAAAGGAGCAAGGAGACTCGGGACGCATCAGGCTATATGGACACTTTTCTTCACTCGGTTCAACTTTCTTTGATTTCTTTTCATCCAGGATCCCAGAACATCAACGCAGACTGTCTATCCAGGCAATCTCTCCAGATGGTTCTGAGGAATTAGATCATGGTCCCATCCTTCCACCTTTGCAAATCATCACGTCAGTATCCTATTCTTTTCTACAATGGATTTCTCTAGTACAGGAAGAAGATGCTAGATCAACTTCCAAGCTCTTTGTCGCCCCCCACAATTTCGAATGGAAGTTTTGCAATGGAGTCACCAATCCAAAATAGTTGGTCATCCAAGGGTGAGGAAGACCTTTGACTTTCATGAGAATATCTTTTGTGGCCGGAGATCAACAGAGCGGTGAAGGAATTTGTGGCAACGTGCATTGTCTGCCCTCAGACTAAGGTGCCCTTACCTATCCCTATCTGTCCTTGGACCCATTAATCCATGGATTTTATTGTGGAACTGCCTTCATATATGGGTATGTCCACCATTCTGGTAGTAGTCGACGAAGTGGAGAGAAACCGTTGAATGAAAAGGAACACACCCGAGTACACCCGACTCTGTGAAATGGAGGTCCCCTCTTCCTGCCTAGGCATCCATGGCATTCTGTGCAGACTACTGAGTCAGTTGTACTCAATATGCGCATATACATACACAAATCTGTGAGTGCACTGTACAGCTTTAATGTTTTAACTGTTTCTAGTAAACAAATTATGTTATGTTTGCTGTCTTGCAAATTCTCTTCACATACTCGGTCTAAGTTCTATTGAAAACCGGATCTGAGGGGAGGAGATGCCCAGCACTCTGTCAATCCAAATTCATTGGCTTCACCTATCTACACGCTGTACCGAGAAGATCTCTTGTGAGTTCCAACTACTGAAGTGGCGATTATGCACATATTTTACAGGTTACACTATTTTTCCACTTAGCGGTTAAGAAGACATTGCATGTCCATGCTTTACTACTGTACTCAATGGCAGGGGTGTGCAAACTTCCTGCGCTGCGCACCCCCTGTCTGCTCTCCCCAGTGTCGCGCACCCCGCCCATTACCTCTAATGCGGTACCATATGACGCTGTGGGGTCATGTTGCGTCACGTGAGACCCTATCATATCATTTGATGCCGCATCTCCATGGCAACCGGCATCAAATGACACTGCGGGGTTATTTGATGCCGTGTTCTCATGGAGACGCTTGGACTGAAGCAGGGTAAGTGAGTTACACAGGCCCCGCGCTCTCAGCGCGGGACCTCTGTAACGGCCGTGCCCACCAAGGACCCAAGATGACCCAAGGACCCAAGGCCCACCAGTTTGCGCACCCCTGTTCTTTGGCATTCAATGGGTAGAGGAGATATTTCTGTCAGCTTCTACCTGGAATTGAGGCAAATTAGGTCAAAAGTGCACGCAAAAGATACGTCAATCTGTGTAATTTTCATGCATAGACAATTCTTTCGTTTTGAGGGAGAAAGAAAAAATTGGAAAATTGTCTCCCCAGGTAAAAAAATTAAAAAGTGTCTTCCAATTCGAGGCTGGGTGGCCAGTGGCATGTACGCAGTGTGGAGATCATTTCACTCTAGTTACATCACGCACAAATGTGCTTTTTTATTTATAAAAATGTTTAGCCAGGAAGTAAAACAGAAGGGAAGCTGAGCACACCAAAAGAAATGCAATAATTTATAAAAAGTTCATTTTATTGTCTGATTACAGTCACAAACCATCTGACGTTTCGGTGTACAAACACCTTCTTCAGGAAGTAATACATTGAGAGTTACCTCTCGTTTCCAAGTATGTCCTGGGCACAGAGTTATAAAAAAAAAAATACATGGTTACATTAAAAGAACAGGGTTATACAGTCAAATCACAGACAGATAGAGTTGGAAAACTGGGTACAGGGGATAAAGGAATCTGTAAGTTTCAGATTGAAATAGAGCAGCTTTAACATCACCAGACATCAGCAAACGGCAGCAAACGGCTCACACCCTTTGGCTGACCTTCGGCAGTGCGCCTTTGGGGCAACGCAGATACACACTGGGGTGGGTGGCTGAGATGCAATGCAGCTGTGAACAACTCTTTGTGATCTCATGGCTCATTAACATTCCAGTGGGTGGGGTTGACGTTCCACAAAGAACCAGGAAATGTTAACCCTTAGCACGCTGGTCCTTTGCAAAGGGGTGCAGTTCTTGGGGAGCTCCATCAGGCTGTGCGCCTTTGGGGCAACGTAGATGCCTAACAGTAGTAGTGCTAACAGTATATTCTTAAAACGGTTATAATATACTGTGCTATAAATGAGCATGGCTCGTACTTTCATCCTATAAACAAATCAGTACTGGGTCACACTAAGTAGTCAAATCAAATTTTTCAATGTCAATGTGTTTGGACATACATACAATATGACACATTCCAGCCAATTAATTATTTTAGATAAAGCTTTTAAACATACGGTTTGGGGGGGAAATTGTTGATGGCTATAGAGATGACAAATGGATAGCAGAAATTAAAGACGTTGAAGTATATATAGAAACAGCTGGATGTACAAAGCTCACAGGGTTGTGTGACATGCTTATAGTGCTGGCTACGGTGACTGCAACGTCACACAGCACTGTAGCAAGTACATGCAGTCCGTCACGGGTGACCATAGTGGGCGCGACCATGATGGCGCTGCAGAGCAACAGAGCGGATGCGATCGCCGGTAGTCAAAGGGTTTTTACTTTTTCAGCGATCGCCGCGTGACGTCAGCGGCCACGCCTCCACCAGGCCCCCCGGTCACCCTCTCTTGTCTCCTGCACTATAAGCAGGAATCACTATTACAATGGCGACGGCTGACGTCACGTGGTCACGTAACCGGTCGCATAGCCAGCACTATAAGCGCAGCCTAAGGTGGAATACTTTTAGCCCATTTGTGTACTTAGAGTCCTCCTTCCAATTATTTCAGTCCTACAGGCCTTGCAATATGGTAAAGCAGTCTCCCTGTAGTGGATATCACATGGCATGTAGGTAGTATTTTCTACAAATTCAGCTTTCCAACTTTCAGAAATTAAAACACAAAATGAAAGAAAAGTGTAATTTATAAAATGAAGGGAAAATAAATGGAGTAAGCAGGACTGTACCTCTAATGCAAAACAAAAAATCTAGAAAACATAAATATTCGCTTAAGGCCACTACTTTTGTGTCATTGAAAGTAATAAAACTCATTGAGTATCCCATTTTCTTCAACCCCACATAAAAAGGAGTTATGTTATTTTAAGATATAATCAACATACATTGATTCAATGTCTAAGATGAGTAGTTTGGGTTTTGAAGCTCTTTGTGACCATCTTGAACATAAAATACCTCTTTACTTATTTAGCACATAAGGTTATTTGTTTTGGAAGCTATCAGTCAGTCATTTAATTCTGCAGGCATCAGCTGTTAGTCATCCAAAATGACAACATTTTTATAATAACCAGAATCAACAAAATATAACTATGTCCAGCTAAAATAGAATGCATTCATGAAAATCATTCAGTGACCATTATAAAGAAAAATGTTGGTATGTACAGTATATGATATATATAGATTCACAAATCGCTGGTATGGGTTAGCGCACCCGATGCAGCGTTAACTCCAATTTAAGTCAATGTCGAATGGGATGCACTACTCATATCAGCACTTTAAGAATCTGCCCCTAGGATCAAATAGAGTCTGAGGTTTTATAGCACATAGGAAAATGAGGCCTAATGATTATCTGCCATCAAATTCTATAAGAGAAGTATTTACTATAAAGATTATGCATGGTATATATACTAAGTTATGTATGTAGCACTATAGGTATATGAATACAGTATGCGTGTATTACACAATAGATTTTGTTTGCAAGTGCATCCTCTTTAGAGTTTATTTTTTACAATGTACTGAGGTCACCCTATTGTAATGAAAACTTGGCAAGTGCTCAGCAGCTGTCACTGTGATAGTAGGAGTGTGCCTGGTGCCAGTCCCCGTAGTCACGACACCAGCAGTGGTGTAAGGAATAGAACCTGGAGGATGCAGGACAATAGTGGGAAGGAAAAGGAGGGAATCCTCGACCTTGGGTTGTGGTCTAGCAGCAGCAGACCACTGAACCCAGCGTCTCGGCAACCCACAAAGAGTCAAATTCTTGGAAGCCGGAGAGGCAGCAATTGAAAACAAAAGACTCTATCATGTAGGAAATAGAACAAAACATACAGAATAATTGATTTGTTTTTAAAGATAAAATAAGCAAAGAGCAGGAGAACTCTGTCCTCTACACAATATCGACAGCAGTGAAAAATAAACGTTGCTTTCCAGCCAAAAGTATGAAGAGTCAACAGGACTTACTGTCTCTATTTTTAGTTATTTTGTTTTGGGTTTTATTTCTGTATAGAATACAGAAACAGCGGTACTGTACAGCAAAAAAAAAACATGTACAGGGGAAATTATGTGTTTACGACGGTTGCTTTTCCAAATCTATATTTATCCATTCCTTGATTCACTATGTGAAAACAGAATTCTGCAAATGGCAGCACTGATTCCCAATAAGTTCTTCTCATTCCTTAAAAATAGGATAGTTCTTGTGGTCACATGGTTTAATATATTTATTAACAAGTTAGAATTTGTAACTAATTTTCACCTTATCCTGGTAAAGAATCTATGGGGCCTATTCACTAAACTTCAATAAGTGACTTAACACTTGTTGAGTGCACTTACCAAGCAATTTTGCATGTGTAGCTATTCACATAGCTTCGATAACATGGCAATATAGCGTGAAAATGGCTTTTTAACAAGTGTTGTTACTCTTACAAGTCATACGGTAGCGGAAAAAATGCCAAAACTTGCATTTTTTGGCCAGAAACTGCTATTCACAAAGCTCCGATATGCAAATTGTGGGTTAAACACTGACATTTTTTTATCACCACCTAAAGGGTGGCGGGATTGGAATCGCGATTTGCATACGACAGAGTTTATTTTATTTTTACTAAATAGGATTGAATCCAGGGGTCTCCGGAGCATTCATTTCAGCTTCGGAGGCTCCTTGTTTAAATCCTAACTAATGAAAATAAAATTATAGCCCAGCTTCATTACCTTAGTGGCTAACAGCTAAGGTGATAAAGGGGTTAGATAGCAGGAACTGCTTTGATGGTGGTAGAGGAGGTGTGTGAATGTTGTAGTTGCCTCAGTGTGGCTGGTTAGTCCTCCCGAGAGGCCTGCGGAAGTAGTTGACTATTTCATTACCTTAGCAGTTAAACCCTCCCACAAGACCTAACCACCCACCCTGAGGGGCACCTACAAAATTCACCCACCCCCTCTATCACCAATAACACCACAAAGGAATGGGCAAAAGTATTATTAGCCAAATATGGCAAAGAAATGCACAGAACCACATTGGCAACCAATGGGCAACCTTAAAAATAAAAAAAATACATTACAATCAAATAAAAACAAACCGTAGCCAAAAAATGGATTGATTCTTACTGTGGTTAACTAGACCATCAACAGGCACAGATAACCACATTGGTAATTAATTGGCAACATAAAAAAAAATACACATATAAATAAAACACAATCAATGTGGCTCTTAGCCTTGCCAGGATGAAGACTTTCATCCTCCTCATCGAACTCTGGCACAACAACTCTTGACCCCCAAAGCAATAATCCTCATCTTGAAGAACAGCATGATGTGCAGAAGTCCACGATCCTCAGTTGCTTGAAGAGGATTCACCAGTGAGTGGAATTTATCTTCTTTCTTTTCTTCTTTTGAACAGATCCATAAGATGTTCACTCACTGTCTTCCTGTCAAATGAGACGTGGCAGGTTGTGTATAAGGCCTGTCATGTCACATTTGACTGACAAATGGTACATCCACCAATCAGATTGTGACCTGATTGGATGGCTTCCCTCCCTTTAAGGTGATGTGATATCACTTCAAAAATGGAAAGGCATCACATGGTACATCCACCAATCACGTGACCAGGACATCTAAACTTGCAGGAGATACTGGCACCCCATACTGGGGCCTGCACCTCGGGAAGCAGGGAGTTCCTGGACCTGAATGTACAGTAATGCTGTTCAGCTCCGGAAACCCCCTGATTCAATCCTACCCCATGTACTACAAAATAAAAATGTAATTTTACAATTTAAAGAGCTGAGAGGAGCGACACAGAGAAAGGGATTAAGGCAGCGGGAGTCCCATTCAGAAGCAGGAATCCCTGCTCCGTTAATCCTTATGGGAATCATTGTATCATGGCCGCAGTCCACCTGCTACAAGTGACACGCAGGATGGAAATGGATCGTGCTACATCTGCAATTTATTACAAATTATGGAAGATACAAAGCAATAGCCTGGCGCGTTTTACCCTACAAAGAGGACTTTCTCAAGGGCAATCATCCACAACACTATTTCTGCTTCTTTAAATACACAAATGGAAGTTAAGAATTGACAAAATTAACCCTTTCATTATCAATCAAAGAAAAACACACATAATATCCGATATTTATATATTAGAGGATGTAAGAAGGAGTTAAATAACGACAGATATGCCTGTAGTTCAATATCTTTATTTAATCCTATGGGCTCCAAAGTATAATTTATACTTTGTTTATTACTCTGTAATAATTTATGGAGTCAATTGACCCCTTGGGCCACAAGGACTCCTTCCAGAGCTAAAGATTTTAAAATAATCACTATATCCATTATGTTTATCCAAACCCTGTGCTGCTGTATCATGTCATTATTTTTAGTTATTGCATGTACATGGTCATAAATACATTGTTTCAACATGCGTATGGTCCTTCCCACATACCTCAAACCACATATGCACAGTCATATAAACAACATATATGGAAGAATAAATGTAAAAGGATTTTTTTTATATTTTAGTCTTACTGGAATCATGAAACAAATTAGCCTCAACAACAAAATGACATTGTTTGCAACAACCTCATCAGAGGCCTCCATTTGATTTCACAGATTATTTATCCATCAAGGAAGAAGTAGAGGTCACTTTCTCAACCAACTTCCTGCAAAAATGAATGAACAGTACACAATAATCTCTTATCCTCTTTTTGTATCTAAAAATTACCTGCAATTTCTTAGAAATGATTTCCCTCAACACTGGATCACATTTTAAAATGAACTCGTTTTTGCATGATATTTTACGGAGATTAGAAGCAGAGCTATAACGTACTAAAAGATATATATATATATATATATATCACCAAAAAGACCCAGGTACACCAAGGTACATTCTGGATACATGCCTTAAACTTGCCTTAAACTAGCCCCAGCATTTCTGCATTAATTAATGGCCCATCAGATTAACAGCAGGGGTCCCTGGCAATCCCATTCAATTTGAATGGGACTGCCAGGGACCCCTGCTGTGTTAAGCATATGGGTCATTAGTCAATGCAGAAATGCCTTCAATTTGCCTTAAACTAGCCCAGCACATACCCAGAATGTAACCAGCCTAGTTTAAGGCAAGCTTTAGAATAGTCGTGGTCTCATCTGTATATAGAGAAAAGTAATCCACTCCAGCAGGAGCAGACACAAGACAGCACTCAAAGGTAAGTAAGAAAACTTGTATTAAAAAATAAACGTAGCACAAACATGACCAACGTTTCGGTCCTCGTGGGACCTTCCTCAGGGTGGACCGAAACGTTGGTCATGCTTGTGCTATGTTTATTTTTGAATACAAGTTTTCTTACTTACCTTTGAGTGCTGTCTTGTGTCTGCTCCTGCTGGAGTGGATTACTTTTCTCTTACTATTGGTATAGGACATGCACCGCAAACTGTTTATGGTATTGGGAGTGCCAATATATATATATATATATATATATATATATATATATATATATATATAAAAACAAAAACAAACAGCAATGAAGTAGCGCCTCTATTATATCCTGACCAAAGCTAATAGATTAAAGAACTGATATACCTAACCATGAGTGCGTTTAGTGGGGCGGTGTGAAAATGGCTAATACACAATGATAAAAACCTGTGATCTCAAAAGTGATATAAGTAAATTAATACTATTTAATAATGATGAATTAATAAAAAATAAAAATATATTGAAAAAAATATACAGTATATAGATGTATAAAAATAAATAAATAAATAATGAAAAAAACCCTTCAAAAAACCTTTGAAAAAACAAAGTCCTGTTCCAATGTCAATAGCATCCAGGTTACTGCAGCCCGTTTCAAAGGGATCACCAATCCCTGACCAAATCTGTGAAAAAAAGAGAAAAAACAGGCACACACCTAGTGCATTAACGTAATAAAACTCTGTATTCAAGGAACATAAAATCAAACAAATGCCCACTCACAAGATTACTGCAATTAAAAGCATTTATGAGATTGGCTCTCATGTGCCAGCAACACGGTCCTCTTAGTCCGGCTCGAGGCAGCGGCGTCCTCTCATGACCCTCCTTCGTATAGCCGGAAACAGAATTGCTCCTATTCGGTGCTCGGCGAAAAGGGTCCATCCGGAAACCAGTGCTTGGAAATCCTTTGTATTGATGTCGGGGCCGGGTGAGACACACAGGAGCTTACTTCTCACGTCTGATAGCAGCAAAGTTCATGGGCAAATGGCGGCAACAATCAATCAAATGTCACGGGAGACTCCTGTGGCGGGTAGGATCTCAGTGGCCGGAACAGCAGGAGCGTAGTAGGGGTCACAATCAGAGGTCCGAGGCAGACGGCAGATATCGAGGTCGGGCAACAAGCAGGGGTCTGAGGCAGGCGGCAGATAGCGAAGTCGGGCAACAAGCAAAGGTCGGCAACGAGGAGACTGGAACAGGACTGGGGTGCAGGAACAGGTCTGGGAGCAGGGACTGAGACCGGGGAGCAGGGACTGAGAACGGGGAGCAGGGACTGAGACCGGGGAGCAGGGACTGAGATGGGGAGCAGGGACTGAGACCGTGGAGCAAGGAACAAACAGGGACAAGCCAGATTACCAGCAAGGGCCTTTACTAAGAACAGAATCAATACAGGAACAGATCAGGATCAAAGACAGAGGCATGTGCAATAGGAGTCTGACTTGAAACAAAGGCAAGGGAAACAGACAGGAAGCAGAACTATAAGACAGAGAGAGGAGCAACAAAAAGACAGACAGACAGACAGATAGAGGAACCCAGAGCAAACAGAAAGCAGCAGCACACCCGGTGGACAAAGAAGCTATGGCTAGGCAGGAGGTCTAGGCGACCCTGACATTACTCCCCCCTCTCGAGAGCGTTCTCTGGACGATTCTTCAGGCTCTTCCCGGAGGCCTTCATGAAAAGTGGACTCAAGGTGACCCACCTCTGGTGGTTTGTCAGCGGGCAGAGGCTACACCACAGGTACATTGGGTGCTGCAAGGAACCTCTGAATGGGTGTGTTCAACCCAAATGCAGGGGCAGAGACATCAGGAACGGGGGCATCAAGGACGGGAGCAGCCTTTCCACATGAGTCAGTGGGGACACAGAGTTTGCTCTCCATGGTCTCCTCTTGCGACTGCCGTTTCGTGGCATCACCCAATGAAAGACCAGCTATTTGAGTTTTCAGCTCTTGAAGCTGTCCTTCTGCACTTCTTTTCCCACTCAAAGCAGTTGTTAGTTCAGCTTCTTTGGAGTTGAGTCGCGACTCCATCTCTCCCAGCTGACTTGGAACAAGGTTTAAATGTGTTTCTTTTCTTTATTTCTGACCTGTAGCTTGCCGGTACTCCTCCCAGACCTTGTCCAGCTCCAGCTGCAGCCAGACCTTATCACGGGCTGTGTGGTCCAATAATTTGCAGGCACCGGCCATTTTGACCTCATAGTTCAGTGTCAGGCCAGCCACTTGACAGACGGACACCTCCTCTCTCTCCTCCTTTTTGGCAAGCTGTGTCTTGAGCTCAGTGATCTGCACCTGCAGCGCTGTGAGATACTGTGATGTATGTTCAGCTGTCAGCTTTAGCTCTTTCATCTTTAGGTGTTGTTGCAATTTCCGCTCCTCAGTGAGAGATCCCTGGTTAAGTGCATCCTGCAATTTTCTTCTCAGGGCTTTCATCTCTTCACTATGATCATTTTGAGTTTGCTTCCATGCATCCCTCATCACGTCTTGGAGCTCTGCAAATTCCTTTGCTAGGGTTTCAGCAGCTTGTCTTTTCCATGTCTCTTTCTCGTGAGTGTACTGGCTGGTATAGATGGAGCAATGTCTGTGCTCCTCTAACTCTTGCTTCAGTTTCTGGACCGCCTTGTGCTCCCTCTCATACAGGGTCACCTGGGCTCTAAGCTCCTCCACCAGCGAGGCTCTGGTTATGCTCAGTGTGGCCTTCAGCTCCTCATGCTGTTCTGTGGGGACACACTGGGTACTCAAATTCTCTTGCAGCATCTTTACTTTGTAGGCAGCCTGGAAACTTTCTTCCTGCAGAACTCGCTGCTTTTCCTCAGCCTTCACCCATCTCTCCTTGGTGTCCTGCAGATGTGTACGCAATTCTTGCAGCTGATTCTGCAGCATATTTTCTGATTGTGTGCGCTGCTCCAGCGAGACACGTTCTTCTTGCAGCACTCTCTCTGCATTCTGCAGTGCTGTCTGCACGTCTAACTTTTCCTGGGCTAACTGTTTCGTCTCCTCTCCAAATTCATGGAGTTTCTTATCTCCTTCACTGACTTGGACATAGAGATTCTTGCACTCTTTGGTTACAGTTTCAAAACTGCTATTTAACCCTCCGAAGATCTCTCACAATGAGTTTAAGTGGCAACTTTTCTCCTTAGAGGCTTCCAGCTCTGTAGTAAGCCTGTGAACCTTTTTCTAAGATGCTTCCAGTGCTGTGCCAACTTGAGCCATGAAACTCTGGTACTGGGCATTATCTGCGTAAGCCTTCTCCAACTTACTTGACAAGATCACCCTGTCATTCTCCAACTGATACTTTTCTTTTTCCAAGTCACCCTCTGCTTTTTCTAGTGCTAATTGCATCCTTGACTTTTCTTCTATCAATAGTCTCTTTTCCTCTTCTAATTCATGGAGTCTTTTATCTCCTTCACTGGCTTGGACAAAGAAGTTCTTACTCATTTGGTTTATAGTTTCAAACCTACTATTTAACTCTTCGGAGGCGTCTCTCATAGAACATATCTCTGTTTTCAAGTAGTATCTCTCTTCCTGAACGACTTCCATCTCTTTTTTTAAGTAGCAAATCTCCTCCTGGGAGACTTTAAGCTCTGTATTAAGCTTGTCAATTTCCTTCAAAGAGATTTCCAGGAATTCGTTACTTTTAGAAGCGAGGCGCTGATCCTCAGCACCATCAGCATATGCCCTCTCCTGCTCACCTGACATGACATCCAGGTCACTCTCCAACTGGTGCTTTTCGTTTTCCTGGAGAGCACACTTAGCAATTGCTGAGGATAGACAGCTCTGTAGTGCAGCCTTGGCTTCTTGCGCTTTATCTAAACGTCCATGAAGACAATCAATCTCTTTTCGTGCAGATTGAAGTGTCTGAGTTAGGGCATCTTTTCCTTGATTCAATACATCTTTCTTTTCCTTCTTCTTCCTTGCTTTGAGAAGTTCTGAAGAATCAGTGGTACTGTGTTCACATTTACTGCTCAAGACTGTTTTCAGAGTGGGAGCCATAACTTCGGACATACTGTAGGGAAACCAAACTTCACAAGAAACCAGTAAAGCAGAAAATGTGTCTTTAAAGCAGAAGCATTAGAATGAACAACAGGAATATTAGACACAGAGAGACACAAGATAGGAGAGCTGACGTTTTGAGACCTTAGCATCAGTCACAGAGATATCATAAATGCAAGGAAAAAACATAGACAGAGAAACATGTAGTTATATCTGAAACTTTAGATATCAGGCGTAGGGATATCATATAAAACAGAAAACCTGCAGTTAAATCTGAAACTTCAGACATCAGGCGTAGGGATATCCTATAGACAGAGAAAAACCTGCAGTTAAATCTGAATCTTTAGAAATCAGGCATAGAAATATCATAGACAGCAGGAAACTACTACAGAGAAAACTTGTAGTTAGATCCGAAACTTTTGACATCAGACAGAAATATCAGACAGACAAACCTGCAGTTAAATCTGAAACTTTAGATATCAGGCATAGGGATATCAGACAGAGAACCCTGCAGTTAAATCTGAAACGTTTGATATCAGGCGTAGGGATATCACAGGTTGCAGAGAAACAAACTTCAGGGGAATTTGCAGGTAAACCTTAAACCTTAGAACCAATCATAGGAAGAACTACAGGTTGCAGGAAAAATCACAACATGCAGTAACAAAATAATGGAAGCACTCTTGTCTTTTGAAATGGGAACCCTATGAACAGCAGTGGTCCAACCAGGGACGCAGAGACAAGCCTTGTCCAGGGAATGAAAGTCAGAGTCTAAAAAGGTGGCAACAGGTACTGCAAGGGTTAACCCAGACACTGCACAAAAGAAAAACCTCAAAGAAAGGTGTACTAGTCTAAGCAGCAACAGCTCTAGTCTCAGCAAAAATGTTTTTCTATATGAACACAATAATTCCTGCAGCACTCTTAGCAGCAACAAAAAAAAATTCAAGATCCCAACTGGGATTTCCAAAAAAGAAACAAAAGTACTTACCTTCAACCATACGGATCTGGTCTGCTGCAGCAGGCAGGCAGAGAATCTGTTCCGGCGAGATCCAGAAGTGGCCTTTGTTCTCTGTCACAGGAGACTCCTGTGGCGGGTAGGATCTCGGTGGCCGGAACAGCAGGAGCGTAGTAGGGGTCACAATCAGAGGGCCGAGGCAGGCAGCAGATAGCAAAGTCGGGCAACAAGCAGGGGTCCGAGGCAGGCGGCAGATAGCGAAGTCGGGCAACAAGCAGAGGTCGGCAACGAGGAGACTGGAACAGGACAGGGGTGCAAGAACAGGTCTGGGAGCAGCGACTGAGACCGGGGAGCAGGGACTGAGACCAGGGAGAAGGGACTGAGACCGGGGAGCAGGGACTGAGACCGGGGAGCAGAGACTGAGACCGGGGAGCAGGGACTGAGACCGGGGAGCAAGGAACAAACAGGGACAAGCCAGATTACAAGCAAGGGCCTTTACTAAGAACAAAATCAATACAGGAACAGATCAGGATCAAAGACAGAGGCATGTGCAATAGGAGTCTGACTTGAAACAAAGGCAAGGGAAACAGACAGGAAGCAGAACTATAAGACAGAGAGAGGAGCAACAAGACGACAGACAGACAGAGGAACCCAGAGCAAACAGAAAGCAGCAGCACACCCGGTGGACAAAGAAGCTATGGCTAGGCAGCAGGTCTAGGCGACCCTGATATATATATATATATATATATATATATATATATATATATATATATATATATATATATAAGATAAAAAGAGAAGAAAGCGCCCGATCCTAGTGTATTGTATTAAGATACACAATTTCATGTTCCATAAAACTCCAACAAATGAGTACTCACAAACATAGTAAATATTAAAGCATGTAATGAGTAATACTCAGACGCTGGAAACTGCTGCTCCGCTCACACGTCCTGCTCCCACAAGTTGTATGGCACCTCTGACAAAGACAAAGATATGGCGCCAACCCAAACCCACTATGTGTATAATAAACAAACAATGATGAAAACTATATTGTACAGGACTATTGCACAAAAATATAAAATGAATATTAAAATAAAAAGTGTAAAAAATAAAAAATGTGCAATAAAATAATAAACAAAACAGAAAAAATAAAGTCCAGATCAAATACAAATCCAAGTATCACTCCACATGCTACCCAATAGAGTTTCTGCAGCCCGAATATAGGGAACACCACTTCCTTGAAGATATCTAAAAAGACAGACAAAAAACAGGCGCACTGATAGCGTAAAAAAGTATAACAAAATATTTATGGAGTAGATGGTTTAAAAAACACACTCACAGACAAAACGGAAATAAAAGCAGTTATGAGTAATACTCAATCGCCAGCCAGATGCAGGAAGTAGGTATCTCCTGGGAAATCGTCCGGTATAAAGGGATTGCAGCAACTTCCACAATGTACTCCGTGTACCGGAGAAGGTAAGGGACTCCGCCCTAATCCAAATGCATCGTCACTGTAGTGAGTGTCTGATCCAAAAACTGCGAGAACTCAATGACGTCACAGGAATCACCCGACAGATGGTAACAGTCCCCGCAAGAATAACAAGTGGCTGGCTAAAATAAGTGTATATAACACAATAGAAACAGTCCCGTATATGAAGTAGTGAATCTGTATATGAACTGGACAATATCACGTCCGCAAAACACTCCAATTGGTATATTATCAATCGTTGTTCTTGGATGGAAGCTCTGAGCTTTCAAGATGAAATTACCCGAAGTGGGTTTCATATATATATAATTGTGAGGAACCGTGAGCAGCATGGACTCACGCACGTCCCCGTGCAGGTCCGCCGTGCTCGCACTCACCCGCAGTCCACTCCGGCACCGGCTTCCAGCAGTCCCACACCCCCCTCGCCCACGCGCAGGGCTTCCCCCGCTGGAGTGGCGCCCTCTACTTGCGCTTCTTGCATGCACGTACCCCGCATCACGGGATTGGACACTAGATCGCGTCGCGCATCACCAGCATGCGTGTCAACTGAGCTCATCAGCTCCATCTCTTTCACCTGCCTTTCATCCTTGCCTTATCACAGCCCTACCTGGGCCGCTCCTCTGATCCACCCCCCTTTGAGATTTGTCAGTCCTGCCTACTGTATATATGCTCAGCTGTGCCACTGGCACTTTGGCTGAGCATAGATTCTTGATCCCTGTGCTTACCTCTCCTGTACCCTAGATCTCCTGCCTTGCCTTCTTTGTGTTTCCTGTGTTCTGACCCGGCCTGCCTTTGGACTCCCGCTCTCTGGACTACTAATCTCGGCTATCCTCGACCATCCGCTACTCTCCTACCCTGACCACGGCTCTGTACCTCGACCATCCTGCTCTCTCCAAACCTGACCTTAGCTATAGCTCCATCTACAATCTGGACCTCTCCTGCACTGACCTCGGCAAGTATAACGATGACCATGATCTCTCCAACCCCGACCCGGCTACCGTGACCACTCTACATTCCGGACGGGACTCCCATGTCTGTGGCTGGTGTTTACCTATTTCGATCTCAGTACCGGGGTCTCGTCTAGTTTGCGGTGAGCACAGCGTAACAATAATGTAGATTGTACCAATCCCTTCTGACCAATATATAATGTAATGCCCAAAAAATCGATAATTCCTGGATCGTACCTGTGCATGAACTGCAGAAATCAAAGAATAACATTTTAAAAAACATTAAACTGAGTTCAATTCTTCTACGGTTCCGCTCCACACCTCCTAGGTATCCTAGGCATGTGGCTCTTGATTGGTCACATACTTCTGACATAATTGCTTCGGTTTTGATGTGTTTCATCACGGTATGGTTGTGGAGTTCATTGACCAACTCCTCATTGCAATGGACGCTTGTTGATATCAGCACATCAATGTACGCATCTGTCGTTGAGGCGATGTGCGATGCAGCCAAGTACGATGCCAATTATGTCAGTGTACAATATCCCTTGCTTCCTGGAAATAATATTTATGTGTTTATGTCACTTATCTCTGCCTACCGAAGAAAGATCCTGTGTGAATAGAAATGTCTGCCTCGTCAATAACTATATAACTATATGTTTTTGCATTACCATGATTGGGTCATGCCTTTATTTCTGTATCTTTCTTTTTGTTACTATTATTTTGCGTTTGCTCAGGTTTACAGACATAAGGATGACACCCCTCTTCTGTTTTCTATTAGTTTTGGTTTTTACTTATAAATTCTTTTGGGAGTACTACATCTTTAGCATTACCAATATGTCTGTTTTATCATCCCATATCTTGCTTGGAATTATTTCAATAAGAAATAAAGTTGAGGGAATGTGGCATTGGACTGTCAACTGTGGGTTTTTTTATTTCCATAAACCGTACAGCATGCAAGAGATATTTACACAAATCTTTCCACAATTCCTGTGGCCTTTGTAAGCATCACAGATGCATGACCTCACCCACTGCGGCCAGTTTATGCTTCCTCAGCAGCATTTTTTAGAATATCCAACATCTTTACTGTTTCTTCTGACTTGAAATCCATCTCATTTATGTTAGTTACAGTACAAAATAATAGGTAAGTAATGTTTGACTTGCAGCCATTATAACTAGTATAAAATGCATACCGTATATACGCATATTTTGTTGGACCTGTAGGGTCAGGAATTTGATATCAAGTTGGCCATGTACAGTTTAAGGATGATCAACAGTTTAAGGATGATCCCCTAGGAACCACACTAACAAACTACACATTTCAGTGATCACACTAAAAGAGGCCTACACCACAGGGCACTGGAACTGAAGGAGCTATACATTTACTTTGTGATGCTTGGATAAAAAAAATGTGTTTGATTCATGTCATATTTAGACATTCATATATTGCATTGAATGATGCTTATCTTCTGATTTTGCTGTAGCACTATATATTTTTGTTAGGGTTTTTAGGATTATATAACATTGCACTTCCCCCTGATGTATAGTATTGTACTGTATGTCTTTATTTATATAGCGCCATAAATGTACATACCGCTTCACAGTAGTAATACATGTTGTAATCATATAAATAACAAATAATATAAATAACAGGTCATGGGAATAAGTGCTTCAGACATAAAAGTAACATTAAGGAAGAGGAGTCCCTACTCTGAGGAGCTTACAATCTAATTGGTAGGTAGGGGAACATATAGAGACAGTAGGAGGGAATTCTAGTAAGTGCGTCTGCAGGGGGCCAAGCTTTATGTATCATGTGTCCAGGATTATCCAGTGCTATTCATATGCTTCTTTAAGCAAATGTGTCTTAAGGTGGGTCTTAAAGGTGGATAGAGAGGGTGCTAGTCGGGTATTGAGGGGAAGTGCATTCCAGAGGTGCGGGGCAGAACGTGAGAAAGGTTTAAGGCGGGAGAGAGCTTTAGATACAAAGGGGGCAGAAAGAAAACATCCTTGAGAAGAACGCAAGAGTCTGGATGGTGCATAGCGAGAAATTAGGGCTGAGATGTAAGGAGGGGCAGAAGAGTGTAAAGCTTTAAAAGTGAGGAGGAGAATTGAGTGTGAGATACGGGATTTGATTGGAAGCCAGGAGAGGGATTTCAGGAGGGGAGACGCGGAGACAGATTTAGGAAAGAGTAGAGGGATTCTGGCAGCAGAGTTTAAGATATATTATAGGGGAGACAGGTGAGAGGCAGGAAGGCCGGACAGCAGGAGGTTGCAGTAGTCGAGATGGCAGAGAATGATGGCCTGAGTCAGAGTTTTAGCAGTCGAGTAACAGAGGAAAGGGCGTATCTTTGTGATATTGCGGAGGAAAAATCGACAAGTTTTAGAAACGTTTTGAAAGTGAGAGGAGAATGAGAGAGAGGAATCGAGTGTGACCCCTAGGCAGCGTGCTTGGGCTACTGGGAGAATGATCGTATTTCCAACAGTAATGTGGAATGGAGGTTGTAGGGCCAGGTTTGGGACGAAGTACAAGGAGCTCTGTTTTTGCCATGTTAAGTTTCAGTCGGCGGATGGCCATCCAGGATGATATTCCAGAGAGACATTCAGAAACTTTGGTCTGTATAGCAGGTGTAAGGTCAGGGGTTTAAAGGTAAATTTGTGTGTCGTCAGCAAAGAGGTGATATTTAAACCCAAAAGATGTGATTAGGTCACCTAGAGAGAGTGTGTAAGGAGAAAAGAGAAGGGGTCCCAGCACAGAGCCCTGGGGTACCCCCATAGAGAGATCAATAGAGGAGGAGGAGGTGTTAGCAAGAGAGACACTGAAAGTACGATGGGAGAAGTAAGAGGAGATCCAGGATAGAGCTTTGTTACGAATACGAAGAGTATGGAGAATGTGGTCCAGGGTGTATTGTTCTGATGCATGCTAATACTCATTGACAATCCAAACAGTGTGCAGGATTACAAAGTAACATTAATGAGATTGGTTACATCTGTAACACTATGAAAGTTTGATTCAAAATATTTTCCTTATGGTATTTAAGTTAAATCTGCGATCTATTTCCCAGCCTTTAATAAAATTAATATAATAATAATGATGAGTAGTTAGATAACACTGGTAATTGATGAGCTCCTGTCTTGAACAAGTTACAATTTCATTATTGATGCATTGGGAAGAAGGCAATAAGGGACTTATCCAAAGTTACAGGGAACTGATCCTGGGACAAGAACCCGCTTCAAAGACAAAGCACTTAAATACAGTATAAAGGGTTTTGAAAGGGTGCTGTAGCACAGGAGTAAATGGAACAGAAGTACAGGTACAGTTTTGAAAAAGTGTTGAATGAGCCATGATGATCATCATGGGTTATTAAACTCTTTTTGATTTGCAAGACCGTAGTGCCTGTACTTCTCTTCGATCTACTACCGACTTATTGAGACCCCCCAGGATATCCCTTTCGGTATGGAGCACCGGCTGATTCGGTGAATATCCACTTTGGATAGCCTGCATTACTCTTTATCACAATAGAACAAGGAGGTCAGGCTTGTTCTGGAGCTGGATGCTGAAAGGTGGCAAGCTCAGTGGAAATGTGAGGACGTACTTCTTCACGGGAAGGGTGGTTGATACCCTGTAACACATGGACCCCCACCCTCTGGGAGATACTGCTTTAGTTACAAGGTGTCGTGGTGCATGTACCTGTGAGGGTCCAGGAGAGCAGACCTGTCTGGGATGGGATGGAGACCAGGACAGGTTTTTGGTGACTCTGATGTTCTTTATCTGGTGATCAGTGCCTCCAGCTTCAGTGGACTCCAGGGTTTCTGGAGGCAGTCCCCACCGAAGCAATAATATGCACCCCTGCCCAATAGACTGGAAACGCAGGCAGTGGTATGTAGAACATAAGGGGGTTTATTAAGCAGTCTCTGCAGTTCTTATCCATACAGTGGATGCAGGGTTCTCAGAGAATCCCAGGTCTCTGCATGGTGCTGGCTCATGTAATGTTGAGTCAGATGTTTCTGAGCCAGCCAGCCATGAGGGCCTGGCTGGCCTCTCTCTCCCACAGGGAGGAGACAGGCCATACACCTCCATTCTCTTGGAAGGGTGGGAGAGCACTCACTAACTTTGGCACTCCGTCCCTGAGGAACCAGAAGGGGAGAGCTCAAGATCTGTACCCTGATAAGCTACACACAGACCATGAGTCATCATCACCTCTGCTGTCACTCAGGGAGGAGCATGACGGGTCAATTACCCACAAGACTGCCTGTCACAGCCTAGACTGCTAAGGACGCATGTGATAGGAGGGGAAAGAGAGGCAGAGTGGACTAACCATGTTACATATGAAATAGCCTCAAAACTGAGGTGGGGGAGACTAATACAGTAATAGTTTAAAAAAAAATGCTTGGGATAGACAAAGGTTTCCTAAATAGAGATAAAAGCCATGGATCAAATAGTGTCTGAGGTTTTACAATATATAGGAAAAGGAGCAGACGAAATGTGCTAAGTGGTATCTACCATCAAATTAAAAAATGTATGTGTTTACCACTGAAAAATTCCATATCTTTACATCAGACATTTTATTGCATAATTGAAGATTAAGTCATGGAAGCAGTTAATGGATGTCATTAAGGATAACTGACTATAGGAGATCTGTACAGAGGTTTTAAAAAAGAGGAGACATCGTTTTTAGGGGAAATCAAAATAGGGTTTTATTAGCAGATGGTTTTAAACAACAAAAACAAGTCTTATGTTTCTGCAAACAGGGAGCAGCAAAATAAACATTTCTAGCTCCTAGGTACAAGTCCCAGTGCAGGTTTCTCTCCACCATGAACCAGGGTCTAATTAAGCTTTAGGCTTTTTAAAGGAGAAACAAACCAGCTGAGGAGCTTAATTAGGAATGTCTGCTCTGAATTAACCTGCTCAGTGCTGCGAACAAGCTCTCCACACAGGTATCTCTGCTAAGCTATTTGAAGGCACCCTGTGACATGCCTCTCCTGTTTGTGGGTAGCTAGGGATAGCCCATCCTTCCACTCTTTCTCAAGTTACAACTGCCGCTTGAAAGAGAATAGCTGGAGGGAAAGATAACTCCCAGTTAAGCTGGGATTGAAGCCTTTTCCCAAGGTGATTTTCACTCCTACTCGTAATCTTGCTTTTCACCATTGGGCAGTTATCTGGTACTGCACATAGGCTTGTTACCTCTCCTTCAGTTCATGGCCATGACGTGATTGAAGAGAACAATGGTGACAAAGTCCTTGTAGCCTATGCATGCAACCAACGAGCCAGCTGAGGAGCTTAATTAGGAACGTCTGCTCTGAATTAACCTGCTCAGTGCTGGGCTGAAGCTCTCCACACAGGTTTCTCTACGAAACTATTTAGACCGGGAAGGCACCCTGTTACACTGACCTACACCTCTTAATAATGCTTTTATGAAGCAGTTAATTTTGTAAGTGACCCATTTATATTTCCCTCATTATCATAATTCAAAACTTATTTGCATATGTTGACATCACAAATTACGTTACACAAACACCTTATATATTGAAAAATGAGTGAAGATGCAATGAAAGACGTAGGATGAGAAAGGGGTACAAAGTAAAACTGCTTTTCAATTTACAAAGTTACACTATCACTTCCGTATGTAAATAAGTATAGATTTGACTTGGAAACAAATTCCCTTTTGGTTCTTTGAGCCTAACTATGACAATTCTTTTTGAATTGAGACAAAATATTAGGCACCAGTGATGGTGGGCTCAAATACAGGGAGTGGATCCTGATGGCTGCAGCCCAGAGCATGGCCATAGAGATGGGCTGAGCAGTGCAATGGATGAAGCAAAAGCGAAGGTCATGTAGTCTTAGGTCAGGACAGGTGGCAGGCAGACATAGTAAGGCAGGTTGGGGTCAGGGCAGGAAGAGTTCACAAGCATAGTCGGGCATGAAGGAGATCAGGCAAATAAGGTAATCTCAGACAGCAAGCTAGACACAACCTCAGAAGCACATTAAGTGGAAGTAGTCAGTTTACAGTAGCCACGGTGTGTGTTCATGAGGCTGATTCACAACAGGTGTGTGGAGCAGTTATCTGCAGAGCTCAAAGGTATACTGCGGTAGGGAGCTATCCAGCAACTGAAACAGCTCTCTGCAAGATGTGCTACCCTGAATAGCAGAGATCGTGGGTTCTGGTCCCGTCGAGACTGACACAAAATAGCTGTCCCCTTGTTAAAGGACTGAAAAAGTGGCTCAGGGAGTAAAGGTACTTTTAAGAAGTAAAGTCTTGTTCAGATCCCTGGGGTCTGATCTTTGTGACCTGCAATCACTTTATCTTTCCTGTGTCTCATGCACCAAACATATTGTAGGCCCAGATGCCCCAAGGTCCATAAATCAAGGCAAATAACATCAGGTTACCTAAATTAGTAACAGATGGTATTTTTCTCATATCCGCAAGGGTAATTGTTTTTTCTTATAATGTTGTATATCTCCTTAGCATGGATCAGGTAACATTAGCACTACCTTGCATTAAATAAGTTAGCACTACATTGTGTTAAGTAAATAAATACTATATTGTGTTAACTTAAAATAACTTGATGTAAGCATCTCTTAATTTCAGGGTCCGGAATATAGTTAGGTATAACCTAAATAACCTAACGTTAATTCTCTGCGTTACACTGAATGGCCTTTAGTGGATGTGTGATGTTAGGTGCAACACCTCTTTTGCATATCAATAGCACAAACGGCTGGAAAAATGTAACCATGCATTATTTCAAGGAGTAACGTTGGGTTAACGGTATTCTCTTTAGTGGATAGGTGCTACTAAATTTAGGTTAACGTTGGGTTAAATAACATAATAGAGTTTCATACAGCTGCGCCATAGATTATAAACATGTTGTTGCAGGAACTGTGTCGGTAAAATTATACTGTGATGGTAGGGGGTAGCCGGCCTTCATTAATAAAACTGAAGCCCGGCTGGCTGCCCCTAAAACCGTATTTCAAGGGCTGAAGTGTCAGCTCTTGGGTTTAGTTGTTCACCTGGATGTACTGTATTTTCTATATTTTTGTTCCCATTTTACAGTGCCCTGCAGGAATGTAAGCTAGGGATGCCAGGTGTAGTTAGGATCCCTGTTAGGAAACACCTGCAAGACAGGGACATTGGGAGCATGAGATTAAAGGTGGATATTGGGGAGCAACTAGGGTTAAAAACTGTATAAAGTATTGCTGACGGAGTAGCCGGCAGTACTGTTATTTTACCTGAAAATGGTGTATGATTTCCGGGCACCCGTCTGTAGCTGAAGACGGGGTATATTATGGATGTCCCATGTAAAGTATAGGAAAAACCTGACCTGTTTTGGGCTTTACCTGTTCCCCTTGTCCCAGAAACATGAAACTTCGGGAGTGTAAGTTTTAGGTGGGATGTTTGGGTCGAAATGCATTTGTCTTGTTTGCAGGAGTTCGGGGGACAAAGATACCGGTAATCTTGTAATTATCATTATCTGTATAATATGGGTTTAGGGAGATAATGTATTTGGGTGTGTAGCACCTGTCCCCCCCTGCTACAGAAGATCTGGCCACTACATGGGTGTTTCCCTGGGTACTGTAGCTCACCTGCTGGTTCAGGAGGTCTGAGTTGCTCCACGGTTGGAGTTTGGGAGCAACAACAGGGCAGGCTTTCTCGTGGTTCTTACTGTGCTGCGCCTATATCCCATGAGGATCCTGCTGGATGCAGGATGGTCCCCACAGGCAATACACCGTTCCAATAATCATACACCATAGTTGGTCCAACAGCAGTTTTATTGTACAACAGCATGATTGTCCTCAGCCCTGGAGCAGACCCCCCGGGCTTGAGGCCCTAAGAGCCTCTCCCAATCTCCTTAACCCTCTGATAGGGAAAAGGGTAACAGGGTACTGTCCCATAATCATCAACCACTCAATTTGGTGGAGTGTCAACTTTTATACCCAGGGGCGAAGAGCATGTAACCCTGCCCCATAACAGGGCAGGTCCAGGTACTGACAGGCATCACACCATATACATGTAACCCAGTCAGTACCCTCCACAGGTAGCGGCGCGAGATCGTGACGACGATCTCCGGAAGCTGCCATCACCAATACCCCGAGGACGCTAACCCTAAAATATGCTGTGCTAAGCCGAAAGTAAGCTGTGCATTATAAACTATCACGGACTCAGTCCTCCCCCCTTTTTGTATTTTCCATCTGGGACTGTGAACTTGTGGGTTTCTGAATTACTTCAGATGTTCACTCCTCGTGGGGATGTGTGTATTTGATGAGTGGATGTATAGATCTATGTGATCTCCCTCTTCATTTTTATGGTAAAGTGTTATTTTTATAAACTTATTTTGTATTGCAATTGATTTTGTTTTCTGTTTTTTTCTCTTTTGCGCCCTTTTTTTGTTTTGTTTCCCTCCACAAGTATTACACTCCAACTGCCGGTTTAGGCCTGCCCCTGGATAAGCAACATAGTACCACTCCAGGCTACAACTGCAGGCTAGGCCCTGCACCGGAGTCCCCCAACACTGCCTGTTCTTACAAGGACTTATAGTGTTATGGTCAGTAGAAGGCTATAGCCAGAGGCGCTTGGCTACAGGTGTAATGTTCCAATGCATAACTATTAAACAGTGTTTTGTGTTTTCACATTTCCAAGTTGGCAGGGAAGCAGAGATTTCTGGTGTGCGAATTCTAAGTGGGATATTTGGTTCAATCGGTGCTCAGAATATGCATACGGGGTCGGGGACCCAAGTTACCGGTTCTCTGGTGGAAGTACCCGGCAAGCAGGTACTTTCTGCGTGCAGGCATATGCATACTGTATTGACCCGGCCATATCTCCCCTTAAAAACATAATAGTAACTCACCGATAGGATGTCTTTATTAAAAATATTCCCAGCCTGGATTACCAAGTTTGAAAAGTGTTTTAACTGTAAGGTATTGCTGTCTACCCAGTCAGCCTGGGCATCTACATGGGTGCCAGATTGTCTCATAGACATCGGAGTTCAAAGGAGGGAGGATGTCCAGAGGTGCCAAAACCATTTGGTGAGAGGGAAAGAGCGATTGTCCAGGTCCAGAGAACAAAGAGCACCCTGTGGTGACAAATTTTGAGTCTGCCAGACCTCGTGGAGCCTGCCCAGTGGATGGCAATGGGTTGGCTGGGGAATGATGCAGCTCGTAGGCTCATTTCCCATTGGCCAATTCGTATTTCCCGCTCACCCGGCTATTTGAGCCGGCTTGGCACCCCTCCTCCTCTGACGTCAGCCAAGAGATGCGCCCCTGTTTCTATTGGCTAGTGCGATGGAATTTCCACACTCGGATTGGTCGCTCCTCCTACTTCCATGCTGAAGATAGAACACCAGAGGGTATATAAGGAGTTGGCCGAGGCAGAGAACCAGACCACCCTGTGGCTTGAGTCAGTGAATCGCAGACGGGGTTTTCAAAGTTGCTCTGTTACGAATAGCAGAGTAACCGACTTCATTTCTGAAGCTAGGAATGCCTGCCCTGCAGAGACGAAGTCAGACGCCAGGTCCAAGTTCTCATTTTAGAATGCAGCGGTCGCGACTAGGGTTTCTAGCCAAAAAGAGGACCAGGAAGCCGGGAGGGATTTCCCGGTCAGGGTAAGCCTTCCGAAGCAAGCGTCCTGCACCTATTTGAGATTGTTTTTCACCCCCAGTGAGTGTGTATTTCAACTCTATTTGGTAATTTATTTGTGTTCACGCGGGTTTACCTGTACAAACCTCATTTTATTCCACTACCTTGTTTTGCCTTCTGAATTATCCCAGTTAAAAGGTGTTAAGAGTCCTGGTCTCCCGTGACATCTGCAGTATGTACAGAGCAGCATACTGGGTGCAATGAGTTCCTGACCCATAGAGCTTACAATCTAATTTTGGTGATTGAGGCTCAAGGAGATAAAGTGATTTGCCCAAGGTCACAAGGAGCCGACACTGGGATTCTAACCAGGTGCACCCACTTCAAAGGCAAGGACATTACCACTGATCTACTCGTCCATCAAGTGACTCATTCTCTTTTATTCTATTGGTACAAATGATTACCTCCCCTGCCTTTTACTTACTGCAAACTATGCATGCCACATAAATCAATGCAAAGCCGCATGATACCGTATTGATACATGAAGATGTATATTGGAAATCACATTTTTATATATGTAATTTAGATAAATGTATTAAATAAACTGCAACTGTGATGGTCACTAACCATTCTTAACAGCTATTACAGTTTTGTGTATTACCACCTCAAAGTATTTTCGAGAGCATAACCGAGTTTGGAAGAGGCACACGTTATTATTTTACTCACATACACATAGTCACAGGTATTTTTTTTGGGGGGGGGGTATAACTACAACAGTTTATTGTTTTTCATTTTATATATAGACCAACTTTTTATAAAACGCTTTTTATTCCAAGATAGTGTTTCCTACGGTTTTTATGGGATAAGTGGTTTAATTGATTTGTCGGAAATATACATAAAAATAACGGACAACAAAAAACTGTTACAGCATCACAAACTGGAGAGAACATTTCCTAACATTGAAATACGAATTCTCCTATCAATGATTGGACAAACTGCAAAGGAAAAATATGGTTTTCAACATTGAAAGTTAATAAGAATGAGCTGCGCAGTTGCTGCTTCAACCAAAATTGATTGGATTGTCATCACGGAAAGAGTTCAGATACAATTAGATTTAGATTGCAAATAAAAAAAAAAAACGAGACATACGTGTAGATAAATAAAATGTATATGTTTCTAGTAATATTTGCAGAATTTCAATAAAAGTGTTGAATGTTGTTCAATAAAAACAGGACTGTATTTGTATATAAATGTGACTTCTGTGTTGGGGCCCCCAATTTACAAATAGCCCAAGGCCCTACAATTTTTAAAGGCAGCTCTGCATTGAGGTCTGTTGCGGGTTAAATCCCCTGATCCGTGTTAATGGCAATTCAAGTCAATAAGATAGGGTGCGTCAACCTGCAATGGACCTTATGGAATAACCCCAATAGGAGATTACCAGTACAATTCAGCTCACTCCAAGATAAAAAGGAGTGAGGCTTCAGGTGAACCTTCTATTCAATTTAGTGCCAAGCAAAGAGTCCTTATTTACTAAGGCAGCCCAATGACTACATTTGGAATGCTTTGATATAATTCCACTAATACTGCCTGCCTCATAGAATCTGAGTAGATTGCATTGGTGCATGAGGGTACCCATTGTTCTCACAACAAAATCAATGCATGATAATAATTATATGTTTTACAATAATAGGTCTATTTTTGTATGTTAGATAAGTATTAAGCAGGGGGTCTCTGGAGCTAAACCCCATTAATTTAAGCTTCAGGGACCCCCTGCTTCCCGAGATACATATCTTCGTAGCTCATGCCTTTGCAGCCCCAGCCTGGCATGGAATATGGAGAATTGGTAAGGAGCTCTCTCCTGAAGGGAGAAGCCACACACCTCCAAGGAACTGTTTAGTAAAAAAGAAACCAGATGAGCTAAAACTTACTCCTGTAACACAATGTATCAGTAATACTATAATTAAATGCCCTTATGGCGTATGCAGCATGGAAAATAATTAGTCTAACATTTATGGAAAACAAATACTGTATAGCACAGATCCCCCCCTGGGCTACCCTTGGCCCCGTTGGTTCCCCTTACTCCGCGGCTGTTGCGAGGGTGCGTGGGTGTCGGTGCGGGGTGCGCGCGCCTCTGGTGAGTGCGTGGAGGGGATTCAAGCAGTGCCGGTATTGAGGATGGTGAGTGAATTGCCGGAGGCTCCTGGTGGCTCCCTCTAAAGGGCGCCACCATGTTACTTGTGCGCACACATGCTCAATGAGATCGCGCCTGTGCAGTGATAGGTGCGCAATGTGCCATTGGAATAACAGGACTCAGCGGAGACTATTTACCCCATGATTCACAGGGGCAAGTAGTCAGGTGCATCAGAGTGTCCAAACGCGCAACCAGATTCCCCTGCTCCTAGAATTAATACATTGCGCGCGGTAGGAGCCACGCCAGTCGGAGCTGGGAACTGTCAAGGGTAGGTATGCGTGTGCAGGGTGTCAGTGATCCCTGCACTAGGCTAGAGACCCCCCCTTAGGTCCCAGCTAGGCCCCAACTTCCCTCAGTTTGTGGTTGCTGCAGGGACAGGCCCAAGAGATAGGCACACTGCCCCTGTAGCACCAGTGTGAGGGACAAAGCCAGGACGCGGCTCCATCCTGTCCTTAGGTGATCTGGGACCAGATCAGCAATTCAGAGACATTCAACATGGTGTACACTCCACTCGGGACCCACCCACCGTAGAGGCGGAGACTACGCGGCATCGGTGAATCAATGGATCCTCATAACATTCCGCCATACCTGGGTGATGGAGCACCTGGGCAGGTACAACAAGTGAACCAACTTACACATCAGTTCTTGTGGGCAGCGCTGACCTACACATTTGGGTGGGATTGCCGCTTGTGGACACCGGGGTGGTTGGGTGCCCAAGGGCCCCTCAGCCTTCAGTACTTTGGGGGACTATCTCACCCGGTGGGGTCAAGGTGTTTTTGATTACAGCGATTGTATGGTCATGCGTGATCATGTGGTTGTGCATTATATATATGGTATTCTGTGCAGTGAAACTGTTATACTTACTCAAGTGTGTTTTGTTGCATGAGGTTCCTGTAACCGGGTAATTCCACATTGTAGAATCCCGTCCAAGTGAAGGCTCTACCGATCATCGACTCAGGTGTACCCAGGTACAACCCAGGCTCCCAGCAGCAGGGGCTCAGGCCTCCTTCTGTACCACAGTTATCGCACCATACACACACACACCATAGCCACACATCTCCCAGGGAAAGTGTGTTACAACTGTATATATTACTGCGTTCCTCCCTTTATGAAGTATGCTGCTGGTAAAAGGATTGGCCTTACATTTATGGAAAACAAAGAAGAATGCCTGCACTCCTACCAAATTGGGCTAAAATATACTAGTCCAAAGGTTAAAGTGACAAAGGCGCTCCAATGCTGGATCCTTTCAATATAATAGTATAAGTGATATACAAAAAAGCAGGATAGGACAGGGGGACATGCTTGTAGTAAAGTCCCCAGATAGACCAATAATCCCTGAAGGGTAAGAGAAGGGCTATGAAACCCAGTCAAAACCTCATTCGGAAAGATCCTGGACTCACAATAAGTATTTGAAGAGAATAATAGATAATACTCACAGTTGCCCCTTTAGTCCAAAATCCTGATAGGCGTGCAGCCAAGTGGAATGAGATAAGATAAATCTTCAGAGACAAACAGGAGAAAAACTGGCGCACAGCCAAGAATGGGTCCCAAATAGATGAATAAAAAATCTTCTTTATTGGGCCATCTTAAAAATGGAGGTGTACACCCTCCTACGCGTTTCGTGTAGAAAACACTTTATCAAGGAGCATGCACTGTGACAAACATTACTACCTTATATACAAAAAACTTAATCCCCGTTTTCGCGCCAAAATGGGATGACGTAGACACGCCCACAATGCGTGATGATGTCATAAGCCCGTCAGGACGGCCCCCATGTCTCCCGTTATATCATGTTACAGAAGACCAAAGTCCCCATCCTCCCCTGGGTCTGCAATGCTCATAGAGGAAGCATTATATGTCTGTGACTTGCCAGTTAATCCCATGGTGAGCGCGGAGACGGAAGAATCCGTTCGCCGCGTCATTGCCATAGGTAACTCTCCGGCAGGCATCAGACTAAACCTCCTCCTGCATTACGACTCAGTGAGTCATGGGGAAAGAAACCTCCCATACAGAGACCCAAGAGTCAATGGGGACACGCCACAAGGGGCAAGCACGCCCCCACATCATCACCTGTTGCTGGGTAGAAAACCAGGCACATATAATCCACACATGTTCTTATATTATTAATAAATAAAATATCTCCTATTATCATTAAGCACATTGTTGGTCATACATGATGTTAAGTAAAACTGTCAACAGACATACCTAAATCTCCATAGAAACTGGTTAGTAAATGCATTATTTCATATAATAAAAGAAATGTATGGGCTCCGGCAGGGAACAACGTGTTTCGCAGTGATGAATGACTGGTCAGAGGAGCGTGAACGGACGATCGGGCTGATGCGGAGCTGTTGACTAAACTGTATCGTGAGTGTTATTCTTTTGCTGTTTTTTTGCACTTTATAAATCCTATTTTACTTACTCACCGTGTTCGGCCCTTTTTCTTCTAATTTGGGCACCCTGGAGTTAAGTCACTTGCATACTGCCTCCATTGGGAGGGGGAGGAAGCCATTCATTGCTTCAGGCAGCACTTTGTTAAAGAAAGACTGCCCTTCATATTCTGCTAATCAGCACAACTATCTCTGACAGACAGCAGGCTATAGTAAAGCCTGCTAATCACCCGCTCCCACCAACCTTTTTATTTTCACTTACCCCCAATCCTATATCAGTTCAATCAATCACAGAACTTTATTTTAAATATTTGAAAAGATTTTATTTTAGCATTTTATCCAATATTTTATGAGACAACTTTTTATCACTGCAGACTGTACTGTTTGGCTATCTAAACACTAATCACGTGTTCCTTATCTTCTCATTTCATCCTGTGAGCGAAATCCCGTGCGCTGACCAACCCTCCGTCTCCACTGCAACTCTAAGAAGATTCCGGGCTTTATCTTCTCTACAGGTCCAGCTGCAGAAAACAACAAGGGCAAGTATATACTACCCTTTATTTGGTTACACATCACAAAACAGGCAGCATCACAAGCCTATAAAAACAAGGGAGCGCCCCAGCCTCTTTTCTTTTTGTCACACCCCTAACTCATGTCTGATTATTGTATATAAAGAGGTCACATCAAGTGTGACCCATATATATGATTGATCCCATTTGATCTCCTGGATCTGGTGTAGTAAATCCCCTGAGTCGAGGATGAAGGAGGGCAGAGTTCTAACAAAAGATTGTAAATATTTATCCACATAACGTGATAGACCATCTCCCAAAGATCCTATGCTAGAGACTATTGGCCGGACCGGAGGGTCGACCAAAGTCTTGTGGATCTTTGGGAGATGGTGAAAGATCGGGACAACCAGGGTAGGGTTGAAGATGAAGTCAAGTTCTTTCTCTGAGAGAACATTGGTAAGTCTACCTAATTCTAATAGATCCATTAGTGATTTCATAAATAGACTGGTTGGGTCACGCGGAAGTACAGAGTAGGAGGAAGAATCTCTCAGCTGGCGATGAGCCTCTTCAAGATAATTCGTCCTACTCTGCACCACCACGCCCCCCCCCCCTTGTCTGCATTTTTGATAACCAATGTCTGACTATTCTGTAAAGACCTCATCGCCAACCGTTCCTCCTTGGTAAGGTTGTCCCGACCGCCTTGTCCAAATGAGAAACCCTGTGACAATAACCTAAGGTCTCCAATGACCAAATTCTCAAACATTGTAATAAAGGGACCTTTTGCATACGTATGATTGAAAATGGATTTTCTCTTAAGATGTGAATTCCAGTCACTAAAGACCTGAGTATCTGTAATGTCCGTCTGGTCGTCTGGTCGTCTTGCTCCCCCAATAGCTTGCTCCCCCAATAGCTCGTCCATGTCCCTCAGGGTACAAAATTCCCTGAAGGAAGAAAGACGAGCCACAGGGGGACAGACAGGACGAGACGGACCCGATGTTATAGAATTAGAAATAAGAGCTGAATCTCCATCTGTATTGGAATAAGGACCATCAGTGGCAGATGAAGAAACATTATCTAAATTTTTCTGATGGAAACATTTTTTTAGGGTAAATTTGCGCATATACTTGCGGACATTTATAACTGTTTCAAACAGATTGAGGTCCGCATTAGGTGCATATTTAAGGCCCTTATTTCTCATCCCACAGTCCACAAAGGAAATTTAAGATTAACAGTTTTTTTAATTGTAATTCTAGGTTTGTTATATACTTACTCTCATGTGGCTGTGGGATGAGATACGTAGGTAGAACTACCAGGATGCTAAGATTAAGGATACAAGAACACATTAGGCTTATAAAGAAAGGAGACTTGTCACATCCTGTGGCAAAACACTTTACTGAGTGTAATAAAGGAGGAATTGAGAATTTTAGCTTTTTAGCTATTGACAAAGTTATACCTAGAGAGCGGGGCGGGGATATAGTTAAACTCTTAGATCGCTTGGAATCCAAATGGATCTTCATGTTAAACACCAAATCACCTCATGGTATTAATATAGAGTGGAATCTCATACATTTCTTGGGAGAATAGATTTGTTATTTTTGCTTATTTAGCTACACGAGATAAATTTGTTATTGCTAGTTATGAACACACTTTTTCCAATTGTCTCAATAAAGTTCCCAATAAAGTTTTGTAATGTTTAGTTGATCATATATATTTTATAATCAATCGTTAAAAGGATATATTTTGAATATGAAAAGAAAAAAGTTTTTTAAGGATTTAAAAATCCAAAAGGGACCTTTTGCATATTTTGCATATATTGATTTAGAATCTAGAGTAATATGTCTGTTTTAATGGTTTATGAAAAAATTAACAACTAATCCTTTATATACCTGAAGGATAAATGGTATCCTCCATTCTATTCTCTATTTTCTATACTCAAGAAAAGTAAAGATTATGTTAACATTTTGTATATTATAACATGATATCTTTATGTATAATGTTTTTATGCTCAACAAATCTATCCTCTCTATGGTATATTATTTTGGAAATCACCATATGTATGTTTGTACTACAGTATGTTTTTTCTTCTAACAACAAGGACATAGTGGTTGATTGGATTCTGTAAGAAATATCATAATGAAACAAATAATGAATATACAAGTAATGGATAAAGGATACATTTCTTTTATTATATGAAATAATGCATTTACTAACCAGTTTCTATGGAGATTTAGGTATGTCTGTTGACAGTTTTACTTAACATCATGTATGACCAACAATGTGCTTAATGATAATAGGAGATATTTTATTTATTAATAATATAAGAACATGTGTGGATTATATGTGCCTGGTTTTCTACCTAGCAACAGGTGATGATGTGGGGGCGTGCTTGCCCCTTGTGGCGTGTCCCCATTGACTCTTGGGTCTCTGTATGGGAGGTTTCTTTCCCCATGACTCACTGAGTCGTAATGCAGGAGGAGGTTTAGTCTGATACCTGCCGGAGAGTTACCTATGGCAATGACGCGGCGAACGGATTCTTCCGTCTCCGCGCTCACCATGGGATTAACTGGCAAATCACAGACATATAATGCTTCCTCTATAAGCATTGCAGACACAGGGGAGGATGGGGACTTTGGTCTTCTGTAACATGATATAACGGGAGACATGGGGAAAACGGTGATTAATTTTTTGTATATAAGGTAGTAATGTTTCTCACAGTGCATGCTCCTTGATAAAGTGTTTTCTACATGAAACGCATAGGAGGGTGTTCCCCTCCATTTTTAAGATGGCCCAATAAAGAAGATTTTTTATTCATCTAATTGGGACCCATTCTTGGCTGTGCGCCAGTTTTTCTCCTGTTTGTCTCTAAAATATATTAGTGACTTTTTTACATTTAGAACCTAAGTCTGTGTAACAAAGGAGTCATTTGGTTGCATCTTTTGATCCAAACATGATAAACGGAGTCTACCTTGACGAGGTTGGCAGGCTTGAATCATGTTTTGATCAAAAGATGCAACCACATGACTTGTTTGTTACACAGACTTAGGTTCTAAATGTAAAAAAAAGTCACTAGTATATTTCATCCCAATTGGTAGGGGTGCAGGATTTGTTCTTTGTTTTCCACAACCAGGAAGTAACCAGCATGAACTTCTACGGTAAGTATCTTGGGAAGCAGACGGTTACCAGAGCTGAAATGAATGAGGTTATGCTCCGGAGACCCCCTGCTTCATACCTATATTAAAAATAAAATAGAAAAATCCAGGAAATGCTGCTTTAAGCAAGCATCTTATGCCTGGCCAGTCGCTTATTACAGCGCAAGAGATTGACATAGCTTCACTGCACCATATAGGGTGAAGATTTCAGACTTACACCCACAGTTCAGTACTAAGGTTTTCCAAGAAGCTAAAATTCGTGTGCTTGTCCATTTAGCTAGAATCAGCTAAGTTTATTGCAACTTGCTTAAAAAAATCCTTATACATTGTACGATAGGCAGAGCTCACAGAAAATTGCCCTACCAGATGTATTTTTTTTGTTTAGTGCTGAAGTGAAATACCGTACTTATGTGTCAAACATAAAATATATATTGCTTGTTTTGTATAATTATGTAATGCCCTTCCCAACCAACGGAAAGCTTAACATAGCTATAAAAAAAAAAATCTTCAGCTACCTTAAAACTCCATAAACTGGTTGTAGATTAAATCATTTTTCCAAGGAACGCAGTGCTGTAAGATGTAGCATGGAAAGCCTTCCTGGAAAAGTCGCATAAGTAATGAACTTATTTGCAGTGTTCCAGGTTGATACATTCTAATGACCCAGCAGTTTTGTGGTCACATGTAAGCAATTGCTCAATTTATTTAATTGCTGAGCAATTCCTTTCACTGATGTTTTGCATGTTTGAGGGATGAAACTAGAATTTGCAGACTGTGAGAATATTAAATTTTGGCTGCAATGGAAGAGGACGTTTAGAGACATGAGCAGCTTCTGAAGGGTTTTTAGGTGGATTCAATAACGTGACATTAACCTCCGTTTATATGAATATTGAAACATTAATGTAGGGTAACGGTACGTGGAAAAACATAACGTTAACCTTTACAGTACCTTAATGACGTACCTGGTACAGCCGTTAGTGAGAATGATACAAATGTAGCAGATGTTGTTGCACCTGTTAACGTGGTGGGTCTCGTTCACGCTGGTGCATTCTTTAACACTGGTGCTATTGAAAACAATGGTGAAGAAGATTGCACACGTGTTATTTAATGCATTATTTCCCATTAACTGGGGTAATACGGTCTGCTACATCTGTACAGTACCTTATTCACTAACCTCTGTTAGGATTAACGCTGTGGATTACATGAAATAAGTCCTACCTACTGTAAATTTGGTGATAGCTGCAGTATGACTTCAATTAAATTAAACTCAATTAATGTTTATCTAATGAGTAATTTAATAACCACTTAGTAGCATAAGTGGGAGTAACCTATGATTAGCTGAGCACTTATGGCTACAAAGGTGTTAATATATTCCTTAAACTACACTAACTACCCCTTTGCCTACCAAAGAGACAAGTAAGGCATTGCTTCACAGATAAAGGGTTGACTCCTACCACACTCCCCTCCGGGGAACCAACCCTAACCCCTCTTAACTAACCTCACCCACTTCAGTAAGAATGACTAAAAGCCCTAGTAGCCAAAGGTAGATTCATTTGAAAAAATATTAATGTATACAGTATTTATACATATGTCATTAAGTCCTCCCTTGAGTGCCAGTGAGGCTACCTAGACCATTTAAAGGAGAGTCTACTTAACTTAATTTAAACCAAATGGGTTAAAATCACCCACTCATCCATCCATCCATGTAGAGGAGCCCAGTCCTCTTAAGGGTCTAGGACTTCATAAGTTTTTGGTTGGCAAAAACCTCTGTCATCCCCAAGAGCAGGGTGGAACCACATGTAAAATCAATTGGATTCTACAACAGCACTAGGCCACCTATCGGATAACACCATTAGTCACTATAAGGGATCTGTCCGAACATTCAGGATGAATGCTACAGGAAGTGACATCACCTTCTCCCAAGCTACCACGGCCATCTTGCCTCCTGGCTATCCCTGCCCTCACAGGAAGTAATAGAGACATACAAGCAATGGGGGAGCGTGGGATTAGAAAAACATTTGACAATAAAAAACAATAAAATACAATAAAATTAATGTGGTTACAACAATATTGCTGGGGGTTGGTGAAAATATTAAATACACTTACACGGCCATGTGCAAGCGGACACGGTAATGTGGTTTCTTTAAGCAATTCCAGTCACTCCCAACAACAGGTAATGGTGGTTTAGAGGGTTTTGAAATAAATATATAAATATATCTGTACTCACACGGCCATGTGTGAGTCCTTGCAGGAAATTGGTAACTTTGGGGTTAAATTAACCCATCTGCATCTCCCCCAGTGTAGACTCTTCTTTGTTTGCAACCAACGTGGGATTCTAACTCCAGTCTTGGGCATCAGATGGGTACTCTCCCCAGTGGTGGTAGTAGGGAGGGGAGTAGGTAGAGAAAGTGAGGCACGTTGTCAGTGGGGTTTAAAACACATTTATTAGTTTTAAAAGCAATTGGTACAACAAGACTCACATACATACATAGTGGTTGGACCCCTGGCCTCCTCGTCCAGTCCAGGATACAGTTTAAGCAGCCGTTATTGCCAATCACGCGTCCGTGATGCAGGAGGAAAAAAAAAAAAAACTTTTTCTCCTTATCTGCAATGGCTGCCTGGTTGATCCGGCTACGGGAGCCACGTTGGGCCAAATTCAGCAGGAACTTTAGAGCTACGCGTTTCGTCGAATCATCGACTTCCTCAGGCTCATATTCTGACGTGGAGGGGGTCTCTGAGTTTTATAAACCCCCTGTGTAATCAAAGTCTAATTGGGGCGGGCTGTGTTTAATAAAGCCCTAATTACAAAGTTTTTTTTTTTTTTTTATAAACGAGATTTACATAATTCATGTTCTGTAATCACACTGTCTTGCCTTTTAGAATTGGTTTAAGTTAAAACATTCTTGTATACTTAAATTAATATCCCTAACCATCAGGGGTTAATAGATGACTGCAATAAAATACATACTTGTTGATTATTTAATGAGATAATTTTATCAGAGTATTGTCAAATTTATTTGTAAACTTCACAAACATTTAAACAATTTTATACAAATTCTACTAAAATTAAAATTCACAGGTATTTTGGTTTTAAGACCTCCAATGGGGTCCATCTAATCATATGTCAGAATTGGTCATCTGGTGATAATAGTTCAAAGTGTACTTGCTCCTTGAACCTGAACATTTAGATAAAAAATTCTTACCATGTAGATTTATAAACACATATACATTAGTTAGAACATTTTGGCTATCAAAAGTGCCCAAATCCTTTAATATAAAAAGTAAATTACCCATCCCCGTCAGGGTTATACATTGGTTAAAAAACAATTATAAATGGATCATACGCAATATGTTCCATTTTAAAAATTAATCACTTTTGTAATAGTCGCACAAAATATTATTATCATTCTAAATCTAAAAGCTATGAACTAAAAATCTAAAAACAAGACTGACAACTAAAAACTAAAAACTAAAAAGGGAACTGACGCTGGACAAAGAAAATCTAGGGAACTAAAGGGAGCTGTAACAGAATGGAACTGTAAATGAATGGAACTGTAAAAGAAGAAGGGGAGAGGGGAAATACAATCAAACCCACATCTAATCCAATTTTCTTATGGTTCTAGATAGGGGTAAAAAGTTCCTCCCTCATAACTCTATATAGTTTAATGAATGCCTCAGTAGCCCAGTAAAATTTAATTTAATTTATTCAATTGAAAGCGGCGATATCGAGGTCGACGTTGAGGCCTGAGGGGGACATGGATTTCAAACGGTATATCCAAAACGTCTCCCTCTGCCGTAAACGTCTCAATCTATCACCCCCCCTCCAATTCTCAGGGACCACTTCTAATCCCCTATAAAGTAGTCCTGAGGGGTCCCCCCCATGTTTCTGGATAAAATGAAGGGGCACACTATGGGTGGTCATTCCCCTTCTTATATTGCCCAAGTGTTCCAGTATGCGGGTCCTAAGACTTCTTATGGTCCGGCCCACATACTGGAGTCCACATGGGCATTGGAGCATATATACCACGTATTTGGTTTTGCATGTGATGAATTGTTTGGTCTTGAACCCCTCGTTTGTAACATTTGAGCTGAATTCTATTTTATCAGTCATCGCATGCTTACAGGCCTTGCATTCAAAACACTTAAAAAAAAACATCGGTTTAGGTAACCAGTTATTGTTTTTAATCTCAGTTTCCTTCCTGTATACGCTGGGCACTAATTTGTTTTTAATGTTCTCCGCCCTTCTGAAGATAACACGGGGTGTTTCTGGCAGATAGTCTTTTAATAGTGTATCTTTGCACAGCACGTGCCAATGTTTCATTAAAATCTTTTTAATATTATGGGCCTCGTTGTTATATCTTGTTATGAATGGAACGATGTTATTGGTGGTGTCTCTTTTTTGCTTGGGTACCATCAGTTCTTCTTTATTTAAATTCAGAGCTCTCATATGTGCTTCTGCAATTAAATCCTGTTTATACTGCCTTTCTTCGAATCTGGTTTCCAGAACTCCTGCTTGTTCTCTATATATCTCAACCTCTGAGCAGTTCCGTCTAATTCGTCTGAATTGTCCGAACGGAATATTCTTTAGCCATTTTTGATGGTGGCAACTGCTGTTTAGTAAAAAGTTATTAGCATCAACTTCCTTGAAATAAGTCTTGGTTTTGAGAATATTCTTCTCAATGTAGATGGTTAGGTCAAGGAAGTTGATGCTCTCTGTACTCATCTCTGATGTGAAACTCAGATTAACCTCATTGTTATTAATATAGGTCAAGAAGAGTTTAAGATTTTCCTCGCTCCCCTGCCAAATGATGAGCACATCATCGATGTATCTCTTCCAGAGGACCAGGTTTGCTCCGTATGGGTTTTCCGACCAGATGTTGGTCTCTTCCCAATGTGCCATGAAGGTGTTGGCATAGCTTGGAGCAAACCTGGTCCCCATAGCGGTCCTGCATTTTTGCAAGAACATGGACCCATCAAACCAAAATAGGTTATGAGACAGAATAAACCTTATTCCATCTAGTAGAAAACATTTTTGTTCCTGTGGGACTGATGGGTCTTTCTCCAGCGCAAATGCCACCGCTGCACACCCATCCTCATGCCGTATTGATGTGTACAAAGACGTCACATCACAGGTCACTAATATGTAGTCTTCTTGCCACTTAATTGTTGATAGTATGTTTAGGACTTCTAAAGTGTCCTTTAGATAGGCTTTTGCGCTAGTCGCGTACTTCTGTAAGTATATGTCAACATATTCAGAGAAGTTCTGTGTCAGAGACCCGATACCCGATATAATGGGTCTACCTGGTGGTCTCTGACGGTTTTTGTGGATCTTGGGTAAAAAGTAGAACACTGGTTTTACTGGTTCAGATTTGAAAAGATAGTTGAACTCCTTTTCACCCAAGATCCCTACGTCCCTTGCTTCACTCAAAATCTGTTTTAGTTCCTCCTGGTATGCCTTTGAAGGATCTTGTGTCAACCTCTCGTAGGTTGTCTCATCACCTAGAATACGGAGACACTCAAAGAGGTAATAACTGGTGTCCATAATAACGACACCACCCCCTTTGTCTGCTGATTTAATTGTAATGCTAGTGTCTTCGCTGAGTGTTTTTAGAGCTTGCTTTTCCTCCTTTGTTAAATTTTCTCTATGCTTACCCTTTTTGGATGCAAGTTTTTCAAAATCGTCCATAACAAGTTTGTTAAACACCTCCAGATATTGCCCTTTGCAATGGGCTGGATCGAAGTTCGATTTATTCTTAAGGTTAGAGTGTATGAACACATCCTTGGGGGTAGCTACAATTTCTGATTCCTTCGTTGATTGATCTTGGCTACACCCTGGGGTACTTTTATTTATAAAAAATCTTTTTATCGTTAATTGCCGTAAATATTTTTGTGCATCGATAAAAAGATCGAAGCCACTAGGCCCCCGTGTAGGCGCAAAATTAAGTCCCTTCGCGAGTACCTGTGTTTGCACTTTGTCTAATGTTTTTGAACTTAAGTTAAAAACACCTTTTAGCGTGCTGCTTTCTTGCTCCCTACATTTTCTTCTTCCTCTCTTCCCTCTCTGTCTCTTTTCCTTCCTTTCCCTTCCGGTGTCTCCGGTACCCCTGGGTCGTCCAGGCAAGAGAACCTGTTTTTTATCTCCACTGTTCCCTGTGGTGCCTGTTCTAAAAAAGAAACCCCAGCTCTGGGGCCTTCTGTGCGTTCCCAAATAGGGTTACTAGGTTCCTCATATTTGGTTCTCATTTCCCTGTGATCTCTTTCTTCTCTCCTATTCTCATACCTTTCCCTCGACAGTACCTCTCTGGAACGTCTTGGTGATCTTTCTCTCCTCGGTGAACGATCCCGCCTTACTGAACGGTCTCGCCTTGGGGAACGTTCCCATCTATAGCTACGGTCATCTCTGGTATACCTGTTATCTCTGTTATATGAATAATGGTCGCCTCCTCCCCTGCTATAGTAATTGGGATATCTTCTTTCTGTCCCCCCTGTGTGATCTTTATCATACCTTGAGGAACCCCCTTTTTTGTAGGTGTTCGCGGGATATTTCTCCCTCCGTCTATCTTCATGCTGATACCTAGACGTGGGTTTTTTATCATGAACATTCCCGCTACTATCTCCTGTTATGTCTTTTCTAGGTTTTATAGTTACAGGTTTGGCGGGACTTTTGTTAGTATCTAGAGGTTTAGGGGGTACTTTTTTGTCTCTACCTAACGTTGAGTTACTTCTATCCCTCTTATTCGGTTCCCTTGTCATCGATTTATCCCATTTTCTTTGCTTTCCCTCCTTGTAATCCTCCTCGTCCCTTGCAAATTTTTTATTTTTATTTATAAGGACACTTCTTTCTAATGAATCCAATTCTGCGGAGAGTTTACTATTCAGGGTATTAAAGCTGGGACAATTCATAAGGGGCTCCAAAACGGCCTTAATCTGATTTATTTCTTTGTCTAACCTTTCCAGAGTTAACTCATGATGGGATATGAGCAACTTCATTAACTCTATACTGCAAGTGTCTTGTATTTTCTCCCACATGCAGGCATACTCTATTTCTGTGAGTTCAAATGAGGAAGGTTTAGAGACTCTGAGACCTCTAGGGATCCTTGCAACCCTTAAATATTCTTCTAGATATGTTTTATCCAGAAGGATACGTACTTCTTTTTTCATTATTTTATCTAATTTCTCGAATTCAGCTTTAACTATGTCAGAGGTTTTGATTTCTTCTTTGACGCTTAATTTACTCTCTATATCATTAGATCTCAGTGCCCAAGAAGAAATCAATACCTCTGACATAGTTAAAGCTGAATTCGAGAAATTAGATAAAATAATGAAAAAAGAAGTACGTATCCTTCTGGATAAAACATATCTAGAAGAATATTTAAGGGTTGCAAGGATCCCTAGAGGTCTCAGAGTCTCTAAACCTTCCTCATTTGAACTCACAGAAATAGAGTATGCCTGCATGTGGGAGAAAATACAAGACACTTGCAGTATAGAGTTAATGAAGTTGCTCATATCCCATCATGAGTTAACTCTGGAAAGGTTAGACAAAGAAATAAATCAGATTAAGGCCGTTTTGGAGCCCCTTATGAATTGTCCCAGCTTTAATACCCTGAATAGTAAACTCTCCACAGAATTGGATTCATTAGAAAGAAGTGTCCTTATAAATAAAAATAAAAAATTTGCAAGGGACGAGGAGGATTACAAGGAGGGAAAGCAAAGAAAATGGGATAAATCGATGACAAGGGAACCGAATAAGAGGGATAGAAGTAACTCAACGTTAGGTAGAGACAAAAAAGTACCCCCTAAACCTCTAGATACTAACAAAAGTCCCGCCAAACCTGTAACTATAAAACCTAGAAAAGACATAACAGGAGATAGTAGCGGGAATGTTCATGATAAAAAACCCACGTCTAGGTATCAGCATGAAGATAGACGGAGGGAGAAATATCCCGCGAACACCTACAAAAAAGGGGGTTCCTCAAGGTATGATAAAGATCACACAGGGGGGACAGAAAGAAGATATCCCAATTACTATAGCAGGGGAGGAGGCGACCATTATTCATATAACAGAGATAACAGGTATACCAGAGATGACCGTAGCTATAGATGGGAACGTTCCCCAAGGCGAGACCGTTCAGTAAGGCGGGATCGTTCACCGAGGAGAGAAAGATCACCAAGACGTTCCAGAGAGGTACTGTCGAGGGAAAGGTATGAGAATAGGAGAGAAGAAAGAGATCACAGGGAAATGAGAACCAAATATGAGGAACCCAGTAACCCTATTTGGGAACGCACAGAAGGCCCCAGAGCTGGGGTTTCTTTTTTAGAACAGGCACCACAGGGAACAGTGGAGATAAAAAACAGGTTCTCTTGCCTGGACGACCCAGGGGTACCGGAGACACCGGAAGGGAAAGGAAGGAAAAGAGACAGAGAGGGAAGAGAGGAAGAAGAAAATGTAGGGAGCAAGAAAGCAGCACGCTAAAAGGTGTTTTTAACTTAAGTTCAAAAACATTAGACAAAGTGCAAACACAGGTACTCGCGAAGGGACTTAATTTTGCGCCTACACGGGGGCCTAGTGGCTTCGATCTTTTTATCGATGCACAAAAATATTTACGGCAATTAACGATAAAAAGATTTTTTATAAATAAAAGTACCCCAGGGTGTAGCCAAGATCAATCAACGAAGGAATCAGAAATTGTAGCTACCCCCAAGGATGTGTTCATACACTCTAACCTTAAGAATAAATCGAACTTCTATCCAGCCCATTGCAAAGGGCAATATCTGGAGGTGTTTAACAAACTTGTTATGGACGATTTTGAAAAACTTGCATCCAAAAAGGGTAAGCATAGAGAAAATTTAACAAAGGAGGAAAAGCAAGCTCTAAAAACACTCAGCGAAGACACTAGCATTACAATTAAATCAGCAGACAAAGGGGGTGGTGTCGTTATTATGGACACCAGTTATTACCTCTTTGAGTGTCTCCGTATTCTAGGTGATGAGACAACCTACGAGAGGTTGACACAAGATCCTTCAAAGGCATACCAGGAGGAACTAAAACAGATTTTGAGTGAAGCAAGGGACGTAGGGATCTTGGGTGAAAAGGAGTTCAACTATCTTTTCAAATCTGAACCAGTAAAACCAGTGTTCTACTTTTTACCCAAGATCCACAAAAACCGTCAGAGACCACCAGGTAGACCCATTATATCGGGTATCGGGTCTCTGACACAGAACTTCTCTGAATATGTTGACATATACTTACAGAAGTACGCGACTAGCGCAAAAGCCTATCTAAAGGACACTTTAGAAGTCCTAAACATACTATCAACAATTAAGTGGCAAGAAGACTACATATTAGTGACCTGTGATGTGACGTCTTTGTACACATCAATACGGCATGAGGATGGGTGTGCAGCGGTGGCATTTGCGCTGGAGAAAGACCCATCAGTCCCACAGGAACAAAAATGTTTTCTACTAGATGGAATAAGGTTTATTCTGTCTCATAACCTATTTTGGTTTGATGGGTCCATGTTCTTGCAAAAATGCGGGACCGCTATGGGGACCAGGTTTGCTCCAAGCTATGCCAACACCTTCATGGCACATTGGGAAATGACCAACATCTGGTCGGAAAACCCATACGGAGCAAACCTGGTCCTCTGGAAGAGATACATCGATGATGTGCTCATCATTTGGCAGGGGAGCGAGGAAAATCTTAAACTCTTCTTGACCTATATTAATAACAATGAGGTTAATCTGAGTTTCACATCAGAGATGAGTACAGAGAGCATCAACTTCCTTGACCTAACCATCTACATTGAGAAGAATATTCTCAAAACCAAGACCTATTTCAAGGAAGTTGATGCTAATAACTTTTTACTAAACAGCAGTTGCCACCATCAAAAATGGCTAAAGAATATTCCGTTCGGACAATTCAGACGAATTAGACGGAACTGCTCAGAGGTTGAGATATATAGAGAACAAGCAGGAGTTCTGGAAACCAGATTCGAAGAAAGGCAGTATAAACAGGATTTAATTGCAGAAGCACATATGAGAGCTCTGAATTTAAATAAAGAAGAACTGATGGTACCCAAGCAAAAAAGAGACACCACCAATAACATCGTTCCATTCATAACAAGATATAACAACGAGGCCCATAATATTAAAAAGATTTTAATGAAACATTGGCACGTGCTGTGCAAAGATACACTATTAAAAGACTATCTGCCAGAAACACCCCGTGTTATCTTCAGAAGGGCGGAGAACATTAAAAACAAATTAGTGCCCAGCGTATACAGGAAGGAAACTGAGATTAAAAACAATAACTGGTTACCTAAACCGATGGGTTTTTTTAAGTGTTTTGAATGCAAGGCCTGTAAGCATGCGATGACTGATAAAATAGAATTCAGCTCAAATGTTACAAACGAGGGGTTCAAGACCAAACAATTCATCACATGCAAAACCAAATACGTGGTATATATGCTCCAATGCCCATGTGGACTCCAGTATGTGGGCCGGACCATAAGAAGTCTTAGGACCCGCATACTGGAACACTTAGGCAATATAAGAAGGGGAATGACCACCCATAGTGTGCCCCTTCATTTTATCCAGAAACATGGGGGGGACCCCTCAGGACTACCTTATAGGGGATTAGAAGTGGTCCCTGAGAATTGGAGGGGGGGTGATAGATTGAGACGTTTACGGCAGAGGGAGACGTTTTGGATATACCGTTTGAAATCCATGTCCCCCTCAGGCCTCAACGTCGACCTCGATATCGCCGCTTTCAATTGAATAAATTAAATTAAATTTTACTGGGCTACTGAGGCATTCATTAAACTATATAGAGTTATGAGGGAGGAACTTTTTACCCCTATCTAGAACCATAAGAAAATTGGATTAGATGTGGGTTTGATTGTATTTCCCCTCTCCCCTTCTTCTTTTACAGTTCCATTCATTTACAGTTCCATTCTGTTACAGCTCCCTTTAGTTCCCTAGATTTTCTTTGTCCAGCGTCAGTTCCCTTTTTAGTTTTTAGTTTTTAGTTGTCAGTCTTGTTTTTAGATTTTTAGTTCATAGCTTTTAGATTTAGAATGATAATAATATTTTGTGCGACTATTACAAAAGTGATTAATTTTTAAAATGGAACATATTGCGTATGATCCATTTATAATTGTTTTTTAACCAATGTATAACCCTGACGGGGATGGGTAATTTACTTTTTATATTAAAGGATTTGGGCACTTTTGATAGCCAAAATGTTCTAACTAATGTATATGTGTTTATAAATCTACATGGTAAGAATTTTTTATCTAAATGTTCAGGTTCAAGGAGCAAGTACACTTTGAACTATTATCACCAGATGACCAATTCTGACATATGATTAGATGGACCCCATTGGAGGTCTTAAAACCAAAATACCTGTGAATTTTAATTTTAGTAGAATTTGTATAAAATTGTTTAAATGTGTGTGAAGTTTACAAATAAATTTGACAATACTCTGATAAAATTATCTCATTAAATAATCAACAAGTATGTATTTTATTGCAGTCATCTATTAACCCCTGATGGTTAGGGATATTAATTTAAGTATACAAGAATGTTTTAACTTAAACCAATTCTAAAAGGCAAGACAGTGTGATTACAGAACATGAATTATGTAAATCTCGTTTATAAAAAAAAAAAAAAAACTTTGTAATTAGGGCTTTATTAAACACAGCCCGCCCCAATTAGACTTTGATTACACAGGGGGTTTATAAAACTCAGAGACCCCCTCCACGTCAGAATATGAGCCTGAGGAAGTCGATGATTCGACGAAACGCGTAGCTCTAAAGTTCCTGCTGAATTTGGCCCAACGTGGCTCCCGTAGCCGGATCAACCAGGCAGCCATTGCAGATAAGGAGAAAAAGTTTTTTTTTTTTTTCCTCCTGCATCACGGACGCGTGATTGGCAATAACGGCTGCTTAAACTGTATCCTGGACTGCACGAGGAGGCCAGGGGTCCAACCACTATGTATGTATGTGAGTCTTGTTGTACCAATTGCTTTTAAAACTAATAAATGTGTTTTAAACCCCACTGACAACGTGCCTCACTTTCTCTACCTACTCCCCTCCCTACTACCACCACTGGGGAGAGTCCCCATCTGATGCCCAAGACTGGAGTTAGAATCCCACGTTGGTTGCAAACAAAGAAGAGTCTACACTGGGGGAGATGCAGATGGGTTAATTTAACCCCAAAGTTACCAATTTCCTGCAAGGACTCACACATGGCCGTGTGAGTACAGATATATTTATATATTTATTTCAAAACCCTCTAAACCACCATTACCTGTTGTTGGGAGTGACTGGAATTGCTTAAAGAAACCACATTACCGTGTCCGCTTGCACATGGCCGTGTAAGTGTATTTAATATTTTCACCAACCCCCAGCAATATTGTTGTAACCACATTAATTTTATTGTATTTTATTGTTTTTTATTGTCAAATGTTTTTCTAATCCCACGCTCCCCCATTGCTTGTATGTCTCTATATCTTTAAAAGGGTTCCGGATTAACCCTTCCCTGGGGTTGCAGCAGAGGGGAACTCCATGCTGGCTCAAAGCATCTGTCATAGAGCCGTGGTCTAACTTACTGCCACATTGTAAGCACACCTCATATATTAAGCTTAAGGTAAGCGCCAGGTTTTTTCCTATTGTCTCACAGGAAGTAAGCCTGACTTTGAACTTTCATTGCCAGCAGCTGCCTCTGGCCTTTAAGTAGCAGGCAGTTGCTATCCAACCTTGCTCATGCAAAGTACTTATTACCTTGTCCTGTCTGAGCTCTGCCTTGCCTTTGTTTTGCCTGCTGCTTATCTCGACCTCGGGACTGGACCTGACTACTGTTTGCCTGCTGCCTGCCTCGACCTTGGAACCGGACCTGACTACCCTTTGCCTGCCACCTGCCTTGAACTCAGAACCCTATCCAACCTTGCTTTTGCAAAGTACTTATTACCTTGTCTTGTCTGAACTCTGCCTTGCCTTTGTTTTGCCTGCTGCCTATCTCGACCTCGGGACCGGACCTGACTACTGTTTGCATGCCGCCTGCCTCAACATCGGAACCGGACATGACTACCCTTTGCCTGCTGCCTACCTCGACCCCGGAACTGTACCTGACTATCCCTGCATCTCAGGCCTCTGAATACCAGGCCAAGGTCTGTGTATTACTCCCTACCTCTGCCCTGCGGGTCCATATCCTGTTCTGCAGTCAGCAACGTTACAGTCAACAGCCGATTGATACACTGAGGATTAAGACTCACGGGAGGTCGTGGTCTTAATCTTTTTTTAATGGGGGTTTTTTAAGGCCTTTTTTTTAATGGGCTGTGAAGTGGCCACATGGGTTCATTTACATTTTTGGGGTGATTTTTTATGATCACCTGTGTAAATTAGTTCCTCGGTGTCTTATACCCTGAAGAAGATAGGGCCTATCTACATGAACAGGAAATGGTAAGTGATTTTTATTGATTTCATTAACGCCTTTGGTGCCAATAAGGCTAATTAGGAAGGTTAATGACCCATATATAATTATTTTTATATTTAGTATTATTCTTTGGGATACAATGGCCAACTGCTCTATTCGCCACCTTTGGATAACAGGGCTGTTATAGTGGTTCTTAAGTTAGGTTTATTGAGGTTAGTTGGGTGGGTGATAGGAGTAGGTGCTCCACCAGGATAGGAGGTTAGGCCCTCCACCAGGGGGGTAGTTAGGAGTTAACACTTTACCTGTTGTAGTGGTTAGTTAGGCATTGTCAACCAATGCCTTACTAGCGTCATCGGTAGTCAGTATAGTTTGAGGTATATATTAACCTGCCTGTAACCATTAGGGGTGAGATAGTCATGGTTTTACCATGACTACGGTGACCAGATGTCCCGGTTTATCCGAGACAGCCCCCGATTTACAGCAAATGTCCCAGTGTCCCGAGAATTTGTTGAAAATCTTACAAATATCCTGGTTTTGGCTGCAGCTGCAGAGAAGGAGGGGACTGGGCCAGTATCGTCAGGAGGAGGGGGCAGCATTCTCATGGGGGGAGGCTAATATGGGCAAGAACAGAATTGCTGTGCTATGAGAGAAACATGCAGCCACAGAGAATGCCTGTGAGCATGGCAGCTCCTCCTTGCAGAGTGCAGGCCGTCTTTTCAGAGCTGATTCCTGTTGGTCAGTCTGTGTGTATTTATGTGCAGTCAGCACAAGCCCTAGCTGAGGGGCAGCCATGACTGGTGGTGCCTCTTCCTCCCCGTGCCCTCTCCCTGCCTGTCATTTCTGCAGGGGTTTGTGTCACAAGGGAGGAGCTGCCCCTGGGGTATATTACATGGTGCCTTGGGGGCTGCATCTCCTCTCCCTTGGTACAACTGCAGAAATTTTTGGTTGTCCTAACCATGACTAACTGGTAACATGGGCTACTATGGGGTTAATATATTACAAAATGTATACATTAAATTAACTTTTATTGTGTAACGTAATAGGATTAATGTCACATTATTTTAACATAACAATGATTTATTCTGAAATAACATGATGTTAGCCTACTGACAATTAGTCAATTGTTGTTGCATATTATTAGTTTAGTGAGGTTAAAATAATGTCCGTTCCTGTGTTAGGTGTCACTTCCCCCAAATTTATTGAAGTTTAGTGAATCCCCAATTAGTTACAGGTCACTGTAATCTTGGGTGACTGACTAATGCATTGTACACTAGGTTGGAAAAAATGAGGTTGCAACCTTTTAAGGGAATACATATGTAGCCCATGTATCCGCCCCCCCACCTCCCCAAGTGAGATTGGGGGTATACGCTATGAATGCTACTGGTTCTGCCTTCACCTGTTGGCTCACAGGGGCCTAAGCCCCCGCCACGGGGAGCCGGGGTGATATAATATAATACTCTCAGTGCAGCGCCTCCACCTGTGAGGGATCCCAGCGTAGTGGAAGGAGCCCTCACAGGACCCAATAACAATCACACACTGTGTATAAAACAATAAAGTTTACTGACACAGGTATAACTCTTAACACTCTAATTGTTACTAATAGGTACAACTACCCCTTCGCCTCGCAGGGCCTTAAGCCCACACCTTATTCCCCCAACACCGTGTACCCAGGAGTCCCAAGAGTCCCCCACCCAAGTGTGAGACAGCACTGCCCACTAATTTGAGTTGGAGGGTGGTGCACGTGTTGTGGTGAAGGTACCTGCCGGGTGGGTCCATACACCGGCATGCACCTGCTCTAGAAGGGTGCTCCCACGTTGTGATCCGCCTCTATGGTGGATGGCTCCCGCATGGAGTGATCCACCTTTGGAATAGCTCTTATCTTTGCAAGCTGCAAAGAGTGATTCACCTTTGTCATCAGTGGCCAGGATATCCACACTTTCTGGCTGTAACCCTCACTTAAGCTGGCTCTACAGGACCGTGTCCCTATCCTATTGGATGGTCCCTGCAGCAACCACAAGCTGAGGGAAGTTGGAGATAGCTGGGGCCTAGGGGGGGATCTCTGGCCTAGTGCAGGGGCCACCTGCTACCTGCACATGCACACCCTACCCTTCCTCTGTCCCAGCTCTGACTGCCTGTTCTTTCTGAGCGCGCCAAATGTATCTATCTCCTTGCAGGAGATCTGGCCACGCGATTGGCTCCCTGGTGTCAGGTGGTTAGCAGCCCCAGTGGCTGCTGGGTATTTTAGTCCCTTGCGGAGCTCTTTCCTATTGCCGCCGCATGCGCTATCTGTAGTGCGCATGCGCGACTTGGTAATGGCCGCCACTGCTCGCATCTGCGCATGCGCAACTTTGAGAAAGCACTGAGCTATGGAGCGCCACATCTGCCATTCCTCAATTATAGTAATGGCCGCCGCAACTCTTCTGCGCATGCGAGAGCCTCCACGCATGCACGAACCTAATAAACATGGCAGCGCCCTGCAAAGGGAGCTGCTGGCCAGCTCGTTGCCACCCGCAACAGCCCGCACCCTGGCTCAGGTAAGGGAGGGATAAACGGAGGACCAGGGAGTAGGGTTGCCAGAACTGGACTGTCCTGTATTTGGATACTCTGTCCAGTAAAAAATGAGAGGTACTGTAATATTGTACTGGACATGTATGTGTCCAGTATTTTCCTCCCTGGACATAGTGACCTTTCACCATTGAGTCCAGTAGTTTTGGAGAAGCCACCTGGCAACCCTAACGGAGAGCCAGAGGGGACCTTGCTACATATACAACAGCCAGTCCTCTTCTGTGTTCATTACTGTGCTATGTACAGTGATAATCCACAGAAAAACAAATCGCTATTACTTTGAGCATGTAAATGTTATCTTTTACATCACACAACTGATGATTACAGACAGCAATACAGGATAGGGGAATCCTTTAATCCCTTAGCCCCTATTGTTAGAGGATAAGAATAAAAGGGCGACAATAAAAGGCTTTTTAACAAACAACAAAAGCAATCATCATGAAATAAATAAATCTATGTGTAATACACAGGCCCCAGGAGAAAACTCTCTGCAGGAAAGCGTCTCTGTGCTGCATGACCCGAGATCTATAAATCTCCATTAAATCAGTCTGTGGTGTGAGTGTTAGGGGCAGTGCTGCCAGAAATAGCTCTCTTCCTGCAAGATGTAGAAAAGATTACAGCTGCAGAGGGAGGGGGGGAAGGAGACGGGGGCTGGGAGAGGTAGCTCATAAAAGTCCCATTTTGTTGGAAGGAAGTGGAGGCAGCTTTGGCACACGTGTCCATGGTGCTAAATTAACTGTTAACACAAATAATCAAAGTGCAAGGCCCATCAAGGAGCTGGCGCCAGCAAAACGAGGGAGAGGCTAGGTCAGCACTGCCCCAGAGCCGGCTTAGCAGGTGGAGACCAACCAGGGACTTGACAGGATGGAAGTGCTTACAAAATACATTGACCCACTGACAGAGGGAAACACCACTGCACTCCTGCTTTCCATGTATTGTGTTACTTGTTTTCTGGTAGTATTTGTATGTGTATGGGGATTTTTTTTTCAGGGTTGCTGAAGTCATGATTTTAAATACAACAGGATAAGTCAATACTGTCTGTTCCTTATTTGGCAATATTCTGTGTATGGTAGAGGTGGTGCAAGCAGCAGTGCCAGGGGAGTCTGAAATACACCACGAATAAAGCAATAACATGCTTACAGTTTTATCAATAAAGCTATTGAGGTGCAGTAAAAGCATTAAAGGGTTCCTAATGCACCCTGGGTGTTCAGGGGTCTGCAGACATTAACCCCTTTGTGTTGTCAGTGCCAGCATCACAAGATAGGTAAAAACATGCATATTTTAGCATTACAATGACATTAGAATGATTCTCTTTGACAGCAAACGTAACTTTTTCAGCATTTTACAATAGAATACAGTATGTCCCTATTTGTGTGTTCTGATGTGTGTGACAATTAAAGGGACTGCCCCACATAGCGTGTCAAAAATGCACATGCTTCGCTTACAGTGAACATTTCCATTTTTACAGCAGGTTCTTTGAAAAATTAAAACTCTTCCTTTTCTTTGGGAAGTTAATAATCAGGACATACTTGATGTCCTTCATGTCTGTCTTTTAAGTATAATAATACAGAGAGGTAGGTCATATGTCTGCAGTGGGGGTGCCGAGAACTTGCACAGTTGCAGTTGGAAAAGCTATGAGCGAAACGATCGTCGGCGGAAGACGTGATGACGTCACGAGAAAGTGTCTCAGGTCGCCGATTTGAGTACACCCGTTTCTGTAATTACTAAGTGGCAGTTATATCATAATGCCATTGTAGACTTTGCAACTTTGTTTTAATTTGTTATCATAGTTGGTGCTACCCACGGGGGTATTAACTGCAACTGTGCAAGTTCTCGGCACCCCTACTGCAGACATATGACCTACCTCTCTGTATACTGTAATTAGAACAGTCAGCGCTGGAGCAGGCAACTTTCTATAGGAATACTGAGTCAGCAATTATTCCTATGCGGGCTCACGTTTAACAGACAGTCAGCAGCTGCAGAAGTCGTGTAATCGGTGACCCTGAGCGAACCATATACTAGGCTCACTCAGGGTCCAACACGCATATATATGAGGGAAAGAGAACTATTTGTAACTGGTTCAGGATCCGCGAGTCTAGTAAGCTATCACGTGGACAAGCAGCTGTACCCGCGATGGTGAATACTCATATACCTGTCGTTCTCGGCACCCCCACTGCAGACATATGACCTACCTCTCTGTATACCGTAACTAGAACAGTCAGCGCTGGAGCAGGCAATTTTCTATGGGAATGCAGAGTATGCAATTATTCTTATGCGGGCTCACTGTTTAACAGACAGTCACTCAGCAGCTGCAGAAGTCGTGTAATCGGTGACCCTGAGCGAACCACATACTAGGCTCCCTCGGGGTCCAACACACATATATATGAGGGAAAGGTGAACTCATTTTAACTGGTTCACGATCCGCCGGTCTAGTAAGCTATCCCGTGGACAAGCAGCTGTACCCGCGATGGTGAATACTCATTTATCTGTCTATCGATCATTTAGCCAGCACATGAGTAGGCATTTATCAATCGGAACGCCTAGTCAGCTAGAACTTCTGTGCAGGGTCACATCCGATTAGATAGTCACTCACCTCTGACTCATGTTACTAGAGACCGTGACAGAAACATATACTAGGTTCACCCAGGCTCCTAACACGCAGTTCTTACATGTGGGGAAGGTGCATCTCAACTACCCTGCTTGAGGATCCACTGTTACATGAGCCTGTATCTGGGCTAACAGCAGTGCACAAGGCGAGTATACAGAGTCATTGCAAACGCTTACGCAGGCTCACATTGCAATTTATTACATACATCTGCCTGGCTGTTAATGATGCCAAAAGTATAGCATCAATATTCAGATTGTAACGGATTGGGGAGCCCGCAGTTCACAGCGTGTACCCGTCACCCCAGGTTCCACAGTGCCTAGTTCCTCCGCTCCCCTACGTCCCCAATCTCTATCTCCCTCCCTGAGCCGTTCCTCCACGGCACTGTCCGCACGCCCTGGCTCACACTCTGCGCATGCGCGCGGTCCCCTCACCAAGCGCGCGCGTTCACGATCGCGGGTTCCCTATCGTGGGTCACGCGCTCCTCGGCGTGCCTCTGTCATCCCTGTTCGTTCCCTACCTGATTCCTCCGTTCCTCCTTCCCTTCTGCCTCCTGTCCTGTGTGCCTCCTCCGCTGGTCTTCCCCACGCTCTGGTGCACGCGCGGGGCGCGAACATAACAGGGTTATGGAAGGCGTGCGCACCCGCTCTACTTATTTGCCGCCCCCACGCTCTGGCTCCGCCCCTCGTCGGTTGCAGGCTATAACTCTTGATTACCTCCCTGTTTCCTCCCATGCTCTCACTGACCTATCCCTGCAAGTACCCACTCAAACCTAAGCTCCTCCCTTCATCCCTATTGGTCCTTCTTCCCATATAACCCCACTCTGTCCTCTCAGTCATTGCTCTGCATAGCTTTCCTGTAGCTCCTGTGTGTGCAGTGTCTATACCCAGCTCCCTTGTCTGTTTCAGCCCTGGTTCCTGTCCCTGCCCCTGTTTGGATTCCTTTGGCTTGAACTTGTACTCTGCTTTGGACCTGACTATGCTGCCTTCTCCTGTTCTTGAACCCTGGCTTTCGGACATCACTAAGCTGCTCTCTCCAATCCCTGAACTCTGGCACTTAGACATTACCCTCCGACCTCTGGCACCCCGGACTAAGTATTACGTTAACCCTTACTCACCAGGCCCGGCAACGCTATTACCACACTCCGGGCACGACCTCACTGCTGTGGGTGCGTGTTATACCCTTACCCACCTCAGTACTGGGGACTGGCCAGGTCTGCAGGCATACAGGCGTTACACAGATAGATCCTCACCAGGCTCTATATCTCTGTCGCTCTAGGCTTACAGCCACAAGCACAGGAGTTCAGGTGTTAACCTGTTCCTCTAAGGTTAGACTAACCAATAGGGCAGCAGTGTGTACCTATATGTACCTGCAGAAAACGACGGTTTATGCGTTTTAATATTCACTATTTTCGTCAAGGCTTTTGTCCTCACAGAGTGAGGACCATTTGTTTATTTCCTTACTATATCTTTATTTTATGGTAGAGCACAGCTCTGAATAAAGATTACATTTTAATTTAACCCATTTTACAATATACCACTCTGTGTCTCATGGACTTACCTTGAGCTTCTGGACCCAAGTGTCTCTCTAGTCACTATATATTATATACTGAGTGCTCTCACATTGGGGTTCTTCTCTCTCCTTGGTCGCATATATAGATATATATATAGATGATATATAGATACATAGAAAGCTGTGGCCATTTCACTCCAACACATTGACTTCAAATAATTCCAGTGCATTCACCAACATCAAGCCCCACAGACAATGAAATTGAAGATTTCTACAATGAAATCAATCAATTTAACAACAAAGTCGGTGTTACGCCGGTGCTGCCCGCAGACCAGACCCGTCCCCTGTGCCGAAGGGGGAAGTAGGGATACACGCACCCGCAGCAAAGGGAGCGAGTCCGAAGTGTGGTGTTAAGCGTTGCCAGGCCAGATATAAGTAACGTAGACAATACTTGCCAGTACCGGGTATAGGAGAGAGCGCTGACGCTCGGAGCGGCGTACCTGGATGTGTTGATCCACTCGGACTGCTAGTTCGATGAGAACCTCCAATTGATCTGGCCTGGGTTGGCGAGCAAGTTCATCCTTGATGGGATCAGCCAGGTCTTGCCAGAATACAGAGATTAAAGCCTCCTGTCCCCAGTTAGTCTCGGCTGCGAGAGTCCGAACTCCACGGCATACTGCATCACCATTCGTCGCCCTTGCGGGATCTGAAGGAGAGAAACAGATGCCATCTCCCGGCGTGCGGGGGAATCGAATACTTGTTGGAACTCGGCCTTAAAGGCTGGATAATCCTGGGTAAGGTCAGAACGTCGCTCCCAGACAAGGGAGACCCAAGCCAGGGCGCTGCCCATCAGGAGGTTATAAATGTAGGCTACCTTCTTACGTCCAGTATCGAAGTGATGAGGGGCCATTTCGAACTGCACCTCACACTGGTTGAGAAAACCCCTACATTCTTGCGGTTCGCCAGCGTTGGGTTTGGGAGGCGGAATTTTTACATCAGAGCTGCTAGCAACTGGGGGTTAACGCCAGACGAGGGATCAGCTGGTACTCGGGCCAAGAGGGATCAGCTGGTACTCGGGCGACCTGACGCGTTAATGCCACAATTTGATCCGCCATGGCCTGGTTTTGCTGAAGCAGATCAGAGAGAAACTGCCTTAGTTCAGTCTGGTCTGCGTCTTGTGGGCTCGACATAATGTTACACCGGTGCTGCCCACAGACCAGACCCGTCCCCTTTGCCGAAGGGGGAAGTAGGAATACACACACCAGCAGCAAAGGGAGCGAGTCCGGAGTGTGGTGTTAAGCGTTGCCAGGCCAGATATAAGTAACGTAGACAATACTTGCCGGTACTGGGTATAGGAGTAGAATAGTGATTGCCTTGCCAATGTCAGGGAGCGGAGAGATGAGCAAGGTTGAAGTCCAAGCCGTGATCGTGGGATGCCAGAGAATATGTAGTCCAAGGAGAGCCAAAGGGGGTAGTCGTACGAGCCGTGTCAAAACCTGTAGTAACCGAGAGTTCACCAAACACTTCCATACAGAGACTATGTCGAGCGATGAGTGAGGGCTCAGAGATGCTAGATAAGGCTGGGCAGATCAATCAGGGATGGGAGTGGGTCAGGAGGACTGCAGGGAGCCTCTCTGGATAGGTGTGGCTGAAACAACCCAGGTGAGCACTGGTAGCACTCTGATTACACCCATGCGATGTACGGGGGCGGAGCCTCATAGCAGGAGTGGAAGTAGAAGAGTGGATACTGGGCGTGCGCTCTGTAAGCTGCGTGTGCACGCGACTAGCATTGGAGGAGGACACACGTGTGCGTGCGGGATGGAGGACCCGCGCCTGCCACTGAGAAGGAGGAGGAGCGCTGGGGCCGCCGAGGGGAGGGGCCCTGCGGCGACGGAGGAGCTGATGGCCCGTGGAGGCAGGTAAGCGGAGGTTGCGCTGCGTGCCCTGAGTCTCCCTGAGGGTAGTCTGTGTGTTGCGCGGACGGCGCTTAGAAATCAGATTCCTAACATAGAGCTGTAAGTATGTTACAGCAAAAGAAATGGACGTGGAGACAAATTGGTAGTGTTTGCAGAATGTGAAAACTTCTACAGTACAGCCTGAAGTCCATCATCAAGAAGAATCAAAATAGATAATGGACATAGAGTGGGCCAAATGGAATGAAAAATGACATTTACTATATCTTAGCTAACAAGAACCATGTGAATTAAGACTGACAGTCCTTGACCGTTTTGACATGGTGAGTGATAACCGATTGCATTTATATGTGATATGCAGCGAACCAAAGATCAAAGAAGAAAACTAATAAAAGACGACAAAAACAAGACACATTAATAATCTCAAGAATAACTGCAGAGAGTTTCAACTACAGCTTAAAAAAATGACTCCAGCTTGCTCGAAATGTATGGGGATACTTTAACAAACAAATATGAAGAACTTATGAAGATTGTGGTTGAAAACGCAGAAAGAAACTGATATGAGCAGTGAGTAGAAGAGATGACATGCTGTGGCAGAGAGTTATACAGCAGCAGCTACAGTATAGCTCACTTCTGGAGCTGTTGCCCTGAATAGCAATGGTTGTGGGTTCTGATCCGTTGGGCCTGACAATGTGATAGAGTGGTGACTAACTCCTAGGGCACTTAAGGGTTGGGGAAAACAGATCCAGCTTGGTTACAGAACTAAAACAAGGCAACATGATACACATTCACTGTTTTGCACACGTACAGCAGTATGTCTTCGTCAAAGAGGCCCATCAATGGGAAATGCTCCATCACTATGGCATGATTCGCACTAGTGCAGAAGCAGCAGACACCTCTAAAGCCTAGGACATAGTGGAATCAGCGTTGCTGAGGCGGGCTGAGCCACGCTGAACAGATGCACAAAGCCCCTGCATCTGTAATCAGCGCGGCTATAGTTTCTCCCTCCGCATGCGTGCTGATGCGTGCGGAGACTGAGAAAATCAGAAGAGATAAGCAAGTTTGAAATTTTGCCGCTTGGGGGAGCAGAGGAGCGGTCACGTGACCGCTCCCATCCAATGGGGCTGCAGCCGGCATTTTACCTACTGTGTCGGTGAGATAGCAGAGCCAGAGGCGTGTGCGTGTGTGTGTGTCACTGTGTCACTGTGTGTGTGTCACTGTGTGTGTGTGTCACTGTGTGTGTGTGTCACTGTATGTGTGTGTGTGTGTGTGTGTGTGTGTGTGTGTGTGTGTGTGTGTGTGTGTGTGTGTCACTGTGTGTGTCACTGTGTGTCAGTGTGTGTGTGTGTGTCAGTGTGTGTGTGTGTGTGTGTGTGTGTGTGTGTGTGTGTGTGTGTGTGTGAGTGTGTGTGTGTGTGTGTGTGTGTGTGTGTGTTTATCAAAGTTGCACAATGTTAATAAATAATTTATTCTCACAACATATCTTTTTTTTAATTTTTAAAATATTATATACTATACACACAAACACATATACACACACACAGGTTCCCCAGTGACACACAAACACACAGACCACTTCAAAGTGACACACACAGTTACCCAATGACACACACACACTGACAGCTACCAAGTTACACACACACACAGTGATACCCGCCTGCCAAGCGTGCTTGCTGTCTCCTCTGCCAGGACAGCAAAAAGCTCCTGGTAGAGCGAGCGGTAGCAAGCAACAGTGAGCAACAGCACCAAATTCTTTACTACTGTATGTCCCAGGCCTAAAGCAATGGATATGGTGGAGGTGTATTCTATATTGGTGATAGTTCATTATTGTCGTATGACTAGAGATGGTCACATTTTTTTTTTGATTTGGAACTGCCTTGGATAGGGCGGTTCCTTCCTGATTCCGTGAATCAGTGTAAAAAAGGGTGATTTGTCTTTCCAGATTTTTTTTTATTATTGACAATGCAATCCGTGGATATTACCCTTAAGCAGCAGTCCAAGCTGCCATTCCCTCCCCCCCCCCTTTAATATGTGCATCAATACAATCCACACAATGATAAGTAATTTGTTAAGTTGCCGATCAATCCGTTCTCCAGTGATTGATCGGCTCGCGGGTTCACTAAATGGCTGTCAGTAGAGCAGAAGAGGACCAAAGATGCAATGTTCTGTGGGGAAGATCATGTGATCACGCAATCACTAGATACAATTGAGTCACTACTAGAGAGCGGTCAGGGCTCAAAAGGAGTGTGCCAGAACCTGTTTCAGAAGAGAAAGGGGGTGTGACTTTGTAAATGGTTGCTATAGAAACAAAAAATGCTTGTTACATTATAATACATTAAAAATGTAATTCACAGTCGTTTTAAAAACAAAAATGCTACAAGTTTTTTCTCATAGTACAGAACTGATTTATTAAAAAAAAACACACATAGCCGAGTCGGGCTCTGACAGATCAAGGCTCAAGTATCAGAAACGATCTGAAGGCCTGGGTCAAAGAGATCAAGCAGACGTTCCACAAGGAAGGGTCTCCAATCAGAAATCACAGCAGTCGAGGAGTGCACTACAGGGCTGGAGGAAGTCATGCAGACCAATATAGAAAAACAGATCGAGGTAGACTCCGACATACAGTAGCCCAACTGAGAGAACAGGTATCCCGACTCCAAGACACCCAAAAGGAGACCGAGAATAGATCAAGGAGGAATAATAACCGCTGAGTTTGGAATAAAAGCACACAACGAGAGAGAAGTGCTGGTCCCGCCGAGAGAGACTCAAAAACTAGAAGATTCTGAGAAAGGAACAACCACCACATACACAGAGGCAGAGACCTATGGATTGTAGTCAGAATTCTTCTTGCCTCTTGAGCTGGGACCTGGGAGTGGGGGTGGGGAGGGAGGAGCGGTATGAAAAGGAGAGGACTATATTAAATGCTTAGGGATATGGCTGGCCCTTCCGGCCGTGGCATTGACCCCTTGCACTGCTCCGGATTGATCAAACTGGGACCCCGGGTGGAACCACCCTTTCTGTGAGACATCGTAGGGGGGGATAGTTGAATCAAAAGGGATCCCTTTGTCTAGAGAACCCATGTCGTCTCTTCTGTAAAGAGGGGATGGCGCGGAGGCAAGGAGAAAAAAAATATTTAAAAAAAAAGAGGAAAAACGGGAACCAAACAACACAATCGCTACGTAAAACAAGTAGCGCTATACAAGAACATGCTATTCTACTATATATTTCTCAAACTGTTGTATGCCTGTCTGTCCTGTCCCTAGAGGCAATCGCATTGGACCTTTGGCTGTCACTCCGTCTCAGGCCAATGAGATGGCTCCCTTGGCCCACCCGCCCCCGCACACCTCTCATTGGTCACACTCACCAGCCGCTGACACAGATACCCACGGGCACGCCACCTCACCCCACCACCCCCCTAACAGCAAACCCCAACATCCCCGGACCCGCCAGCACCACTATCCACAGGCCTCCTCTGTGCCACTGCCTCACCTCTCCCAACCCCTCTCACAGCAAACCCCAGCCTCCCCGGCGCCGCCTGCAATGCTCCTCGGCACCGCTGACTCACCTCGAGGCGGAGGGCAGTGGGGGGGAGTCTCCCGCCCTGCAGGAGGAACCCCACACATGCCCTCTGCTGCTCTCCGTGCTACTCACCCCCCCTCCACATGCCCCCTACTACTCACCCCCCCTCCACATGCCCCGTGCTGCTCTCTCCCCTCCACATGCCCCGTACTGCTCTCCCCCCTCCACATGCCCCGTGCTGCTCTCCCCCCTCCACATGCCCCGTGCTACTCACCCCCCTCCACATGCCCCGTGCTGCTCTCCGTGCAGCTTCCCCCCCTCCACATGCCCTCTCTCCGGCTCCCGTCCAAGGCTCCCGGCCTGCATGCTGTATGCTGTAAGGTAAGCAGCTCCCCCCACACACATTCCTTC